>NC_092872.1:218284139-218584139 GCF_028372415.1 Notamacropus eugenii | reverse complement strand
GTACCTTTAAGCTACCCTAAGATCCCCTAAATCCAAGTCACTTAAACAAAAGATTCTTCTCAACTCTTTTTCAGCCCAGATCTAGAACTTAGAAACAACTTCCTATTCTAAATAGAAATTATAGGAAATGCCTCCATGTCCCTGAAAGGGTTAACAATAGAAGCAATTTGTGATGTCTCTTTGTCAGTTTGAACTAATATTTCATTTTTACAATGTGCAAAACATTAACCAACTATGTTTTTATTTTGGTTCAAAACATGAAAGTGTTGGGCTTCATTGTCTCCTTTTGGAGATAATCATTTTAGCTAAAATATGAAACAACAAAATATTTACAATCAAACATCCAAAGGGTCACATGGAAATGACCTCTACCTTGAGTCTGCTCTGTATTCACCACCCAAACATGACAAGAACTTTACTACTGCCCTATGCAAAAGTTAACACCCTGGGGACAGTCACTTAAAGTACCACAGGAAGAAATTAACTAAATAATTCTATTGCATCTGGAGACACAAAACAGATAATTATCAATGAGATTTACTAAGCATTTACTGACTGCTTAATTAAACATACATCATGACGTTTAAAGTGTCAACAGGTCCAAGCAAAAATAAAAGTAAGTTGATGACCAGAATGTAACTTAAACATTGCTTAAAATAATTCTGTGTACACTTCTTCACTCCTACTGGTACAACCACTGTCATAGAAAGGACCACATACATGTTCTAGTGTCCAAGGTAGGTAGGAAGTAAATAAGTATTAATTAAGTGCCTACTAAATGCCAGTCACTGTGCTAAGTGCTTTACAAATATTATCTCGATGTAGGTGCTATCATTAGTACCATTTTACAGCTGATGAAACAGAGGCAGATGGAAATTAAGTAACTTGTCCAAAGTCACACAATCATCTGAGTGTAAATTTGAACTCAGGTCTTCTTGACTTGTTGGCTTGGTGCTCTCTATCCATTTTGCCACTGTTATATCTGCAGGAGTGAGGTCTTTGGAGCAACTCAAGCGAAGCTGAAATTTGATGTAATCATCTTGATGGCTGAGAGGCAGCCTGGCAGAGTGGAATAGGAGAGACTTTGTAATCGGGAAGACCTGAGCACAAGTCTTGTTTCCAACACATACTGGCCCTGTGACAATGGTCAAGTCACTGTTCTCTGTGTGCTTTGGATATCTCTCTAAAATGGTAAATTACAAAAGAGGGACTAATCTTGTTGGCAGAAGGTATTTCCACATTAGTAATTCACCCATACCAATGACATCACAGCTTTGGTTATACTCACAGGCTTCCTCAACAGTTAATAATTCAAGATACAAAAGCTGGGTTCATCATTTTGGCCTAAATAAGATTCCATTTCTCCAGTTCCCTTTGTATTCTAAGACGTGGCCAATGTTGAGACTATGTCCAACTATTAAGGCTATAGATAGACAATTTATTCTGGTTTCTGAACACCAGAGGGGCACACACACACACACACACGCATCAATTCTGCTATATGTCTTGCTTTTCAGTCATCACTGTTTTTACCACCTAGATGTAGCAACAGAATTATGTTGAAGAATTGTGAAAGAATAAAGGAGCTATGAAAAAATAAATGGAATGAGTCCATACCTTTAGGAGTAAGTGCCCCAGCAGGGTTAAATGACTTTCCCAAAGCTGCCTGGGCAAATTGCCCATATATCAGGCCATTAGACAGAGTTCCAACTCATTTCTGCTCCTGCCACTAGCAGAAAAATCCCCAGACTTCAGATTATACCACAGGCTACTTGAGGAGCATGGCTTTTGTCTCCTGAATGAAGCCAGCCTTCTATTATAAAACTGGACAAATGTCGAGTCATTATCAGATCTTACCCCTCTATTTTACAGATAAGCAAGTTAAAACAAGGGAAGTGATGCCTGCGACCATGCAGTAACATAATAACAAAGTCTGGACCAAAACCCAGGAATCCAGAAGCAACTGCTTATTGTCCTATGCTTTCTAGGGTTTGGCTCAGACTAGGAGAGAGGATGCTTTGAGATACACTCTGGGACTTGAAGTCAGAAGATCTGGATTGGAGGACCTGATTTGAGGGACTGTGACTAGTTACCCAGTTTCTATGAGCCTTCATTTCTTCATTTATAAAATGGGTATAATGATATTTATACGATCTACACAATAAAATTGTCATGATGAAACAATTCAATAGGTCTGAGACCTCATCAAAGGTCTCCCAGTGGGGCAGACAGATGCCCATCTCAGCTTTACCATCCTCTAATTTCTTATGTTGTTATATTTGGATATACAAATGTATGTACAGGATCTCTCCCCTGGCTAATCTGTAAGTTTCTATAAGGCCAGGTCTATTATCATTTTCTTTCTTTACAACTGACAATAATAGACATTTAATAAATGCTCATTGATTGATGTATGTTCATGCCTCTCCCATAAAATCCCTACACGGAAAATCTACTCAGAACATACAAGGCTCTTTCCTGAATACCAGGCTACCATCTTGTTGTCTTCCATTGACTACAACCTAAAATAGTCACCCTCTAAAAGATAGACTGATCTCAAGTCAATGTACTCTATAACAATGTTTCTAGACCCTTTCATTAAAATGCCCTTTACTTTAATAATTTTCCCCTTGGTTTTCTTATTCTCTTTTGCCACGGTATTTTAAGCCTTTCAGAGACTGGGAGCCAACATGGAACTGACCTCTGAGTCCAGAAAACGTGGGTTCTAGGCCTACTGCTAACATACACTGATTGGGTGACTCCAGGCAAGTCATTTAATTTGCAGGTACACCTACTGAGTACCCAGAGACTATAAGTTGCAGAATTGTTTCTGCTCCTCAGGAGAGAGTTTCCTCATCTAAAAGTCCCTAAATTATTGAAATCACACACCGAGAACAAATAGATACTGAGAAACAAGTCACATTCTTCTCTAGCAAAGCAACCTTCTCTTTCCAGCTCTGTAATTTATCCTCTAAGTAACCATCAGTAAATCACTACCCTATGGTTCAGTTTCCTTCTTTCAGAAATGCTCCTGCCACCTGCTTCCAACCCCCCTATTAGGAAGGTGTAAGAATCCCTCTGTTAGAATGAAGTGAATAAAATACCTTCATTTATAGAAGAAAAAAAAAACAACCAGCATCACCTAAATGGAATAAAAAGTCTCTTCAAAGTAGAAGGCTGTTGGCTTTCCTATGAGCATCTATGAATCTGTGGCTTCATACCAACCATTCACCATATTGGAAATACATGAGCTTTTCCATGAAGTTAAATGGCCTGGTTGAAAGCAACATTATCACTCAGACGAAAATAAGGTACACCCCCCAAGGACTGTATTTAACTCATTTCATTTTGCTGGAATGTTAGCGCCAGTATCATTCAGCATAATTTTGTTATTTGGCTCAGTGCTACTTCTTCAACTGGGGTAAGCCCGTCTCCTCAGACGCCTTTCATTTCCCTCTGATTTTTGCTGGTTTTCTCCAGCTCAAACATAACTTATTGGAACTGAGGTACCTAGAACTGAATACATTAGAGCAGTTATGGTCTCATCAGGGCTGTAGAGGAGGAACGATCTCTTTCTTATTCAGGGACATGAGGCCAATTTATACCCAGACCAAAATGGAATCATTTTTTTGTAGGGGAAGTAAGGGAGTTGGCTGCCATAGCACAATAATTTACCGTCCACGATCACTCCTAGGTCTTTTTCACTGTGACAGTTTTTTAAGTTTCTGTTGCCTGCTGAATGTCTACTTGAGACTATTTTTTCCCCAAATGCTTTCCACTGTCATTTTACAAACTGAATTTCATTTTGTTACTTCCTGCCTTATATTTCTTACCTCTCTGGATCCACTCTTATTATATATTTCAGTCCTCACTTGTGTTAACTTCTCCCCATATAGCATTCTCTGGGAAAATGTTCAGATCATGTTTACTCCCTTTTCAACATTGCTGCTAAAATTCTCTAGTGAAATGAGACCTAACAGTGACCACCGTAGTTTCTACTAGAGACGTTCCCCTCAGTATTTGTCATTCATGATCTCTCAGACAATTTTATATCTATCTACTCAATGATTTTCTCATCTAAAGGCACAGAACAATTATTGAAGCCATAACTAGAGCAGAGTGACTACGGCTTTATCCCAGACCATCGAAATCACTTAACATGCTTGTTCCTTCAATAGAAGAGACTCCTCAATTATAAGGGTTCAGCTTTGTTATGTCATGAACCCTTTTGGCAGTCTGATGAAATCAATAAACCCCGTCTGAGAATAATATTGTAGACAAATAAAATAAAACAATTACAAAAAATTATGCTGATATAATACCAAATATTTTTAATTTTTTAAAAAAGTGTATAGACTCCAGTTTAAGAACCATTGCTCTACAGTAACTAGCTTCTTCTCCAAAGCAACTGAATTTATCTTAATTACCTTTTGTATTATTTTTACATTTGTAGTTATACAGTCAATTTGAAAGCATATTTTTACGCTGCTTGCCTTGGACACATTTTATGATTCTTGTTCAGGGCTCCAAAATTTCTGGTTAGAGCTCTGACAGTTATATAGCATATATTAAATTCCCTAGATCCTTATTCTTATTATCGTTTTCAAAGTTGGAAATCTCATCTAGCATGACTTTTCTAAAACTTTAACCCCTCTCTTCAGCATGCTCCCATTGCCATCAAGACGAAGGTCACAGATTTCCATTTATCTGCTTTATTACTTTGTTCTGCACAGAACTGACAAGAGATCACCCAGTAAGAAATCCTAACCACTAGACTTAAAAATGTGGACAATCATGAACAGGGTTGGAAGGGACCTCAAAGGCAATCTAGCCCAACCCATACCTGGAGTAAGGACCTCCTCTATAGCAACCGTGGCCATTTAATGATTGCCAGTGATAGGAAACCTAATGGAATCCCCAAGCACTTTCCAACAACTCTAATAGTTCAGAATATAAGCTTCTAGAGGGTAGGCATTGTTTTTTGTTTTCTTTTGTATTCACAGTGACTAGAACAGAGCCTTAGCTATAGTAGGCACCTGATAAATACTTGCTGAATAGATTTCAGTTGCATAGTATTGTGCTAGGCACTAAATTTCTTTGGTACCTATAATATTCAAAGGTAATATAAGACATGATCTGCATACTATTGGAGATTACAGTCCATTTAAAGGCAGGAATACTTGTGTAATACATTTAAGGAACAATATAACAGAGTATATCCTTTGGGTTAATGGTGTCATATACTAGAAAATCCTGAGTTCAAATCCCAGTTCTGCTACCTTTAGGAACTTGGGAAAGTCACTTAATTTCTCTCATCTTCAGTTTCCCCATCTATTATATGAGAGCACAGTAAGATGAGTTCACTAAGGACTCCCCAAAAACTTTAAAGGATGGCTGAGTATGAACTGAGAAAGGTAAAGTGGGAGTACTTTCCATTTAGGGACAATAGGTTGAGTAAAGGACTGACTATTTCAATGTCCCACCTAGAAAGGATGTATCTAGTCAAAAGTACAAGTGCTAAAAGAGAATACTGTAGTGCACCAAGCACTGGATTTAGAGACGGAGAACATGGGTTCAAATCCTGGCTCTGTCTTTTAGTATCTGTATAACCTTGGGCAAGTCAGTTAACATCTGTGGGCCTCACTCTCCTAATACGTAAAATGCGGGGCTCGGGGCTGCATGGTGTCTAAATTGCTTTCTAGCTTTAGCTCTGTTGATAGAAGGCATTGCTTTATGGTGATGTATATAGAGACCTAGACATCTATGTATGTATATTAATATATATTTAATTGCTGTGGTATCATTTACTCCACTGGGACCTGATGAATTCATAGACTTGGATAAACATCATCCCCAATGTCTTGGAGCTTATATATATATATATTTTTGTAAATGACACAGAAAACATAGAAATGGCAGAATAAAAAACAATGCTAATTTGGTAATTCCATGGCATGTCAGAGAAAATGGATTCATAGAATAGAAAGCAGGACTGAATTCATGTCAGGATATGTAAGACAGGAAAGAGCATGGGCATTAGGGAAGTGAGTATCCAAGGGAATTCTGTATCAAATAGGATGGGGTCAGAAGTGTCAAGGTTTTTTCCAGTCTATTTCTTTCTCTCTAATTATGCTACTCCTATTTGGATTCTTCTCCATCACCTCTTGCCTGGACTACTAATAGCCTTCTGATTGATCTCCCAATCTCATTCTTCCTTCTTTCCAATCCATACTTCGTATAAATGCCAAAATACCTCCCTAAAAAACCTCCCTCCCCTACTCAAAAGCCCCCAGTGGCTTTCCATTCCATCTAGAATAATATATAAATCCCCTAGGTATACATTTAAGACCCTTCACAATATGGTTCTGATCTATCTTTCTAGCATAACTTTGTACAATTCCTCTCTATGCACACGACCATTACACTGGATAATTAACTATTCCCAGATCTCATCCCATCATCACCTGCTTCTGTGTATTTGCACAGGCACCTAGGTAGTGCAGTAGATAAAGCCTTGGACCTGGCATCAGGAAGACCTGCCTCAGATATGTATTAACTTTGTGACCTTGGGTAAATACTCAACCTCTGTGTGTTTTAGTTTCTTCATCTGTAAAATGAATATAATAGTAGCACAAACCTCACAGGGTTTTTGTGAGGATGAAATGAGATCACTCTATAAAGCACTTTTCAAGTCTTAAAACATTATATACATACATAAATTATTATTATTAATATTATTATTATTATAAACCTTTAAGTGCTACATGAATACTAACTGTTGTTGTAATCTGACAAACGATGAGGTAGCAGTATGGTTAGAGCATTGAACCTGGATTCAGGGAGATCTGATCGTCAACCCTGATTCAGGCACTAACTGTAGGAACCTGGGAGAGTGACTTAACCTCTCTCAACCTCAGCTTCCTAATCTGTAAAAAAGGAGACAACCGCAGCTTCAATCAAATGAGATAACATGTGAAAGCATTTTGTAAATCTTCAATATAAATATTTTTATCATTATTATCTCTACTTAATGAAGTTTTTTCCCCCCTTCAAGCCTTAGCTCAGGTGGTTTCCCAGACATAACCTTCCCTAACCACCACCTCCCTTCAATTGTTGGGGCTCTCTCCCTTCGTTAAATCTTCCTAGATCATTTGTAGATCTCACAATTGCCCCTGCATGACTTACCTGAAATCAAACTGTCACCCCTACAGAATGAAGGTAGGGGTGGTTTACTGCTTTTTAAAAATATCTCTAGCATCCAGCACGGTACCCGACACTCAGGAGGGGCTATTGAAGAAGATGAATTAATCTGAAGGATATAGACTTTACAAAGCTAAATGAATAATGGGAAGGAAAGACTGATTAATTTCAGGTAAACATTCTGAAAACTTTGGAGGGAAAAACAGAATACCTGGATGATGCATATTTTGAGCAAATGTGCCTAAGACAAGGATGTGTCTGAGGGGCAGACTAGGCTGAGACAGTTATGAGAAAATAGAGGTGCCCAATTTCCATGCCTGAAATGTGCACCTTCCTAATCTCTACCTCTTAGCATCCCTCGCTCTCCTCAGCCTTCAGATGTACCATCTCCAACCTAAGAGAAGTTTTTTTGATCTCTTTACCTACAGGTATACACTCTCTCTCCCTAAACGATCAGATATCTATCTACCTATATGTTGGCATATTCTATAGACACTCCAGTAGAGTTTCAGCTTTTTTAGGCCAGAGATTGTTACTGTATCTTTTAAGATCTGTTTCTGTATCCCGAGGGTCTAGTATAATGCCTTGCAAACATTTAACACTAAATACCTACTGGATTGAATGAGAAAAAAGATAAAGCTGGTTCAGACAAATAGCTGGAATTCAGAAAGCTTATCTGAATACAAACAGGGAAGAATGGGAAATTTCTGAGTGAGGAAATTCCCTCCACCAATGCAGGTCAATACTTTCCTGCAACTTACACTCCTAAAGACTTTCCTAGAGCAGCAGTTCCCATTGAGGGGGGTACTTGAACACCCTGGGGATTTGTGATAATGGTCCAAAGGTTTCCTGCTAAAAAGTCTTAATTGTGATTTAAGCAGTAAATAATTATAAAGAATATCACGAGTAGTAAATTACCCTGAGGGTACACAACACTTTTTTTGTTTGATGTTGAAAAAAAGGTCTAAGAACAAAAATGTTGGGAACCACTGGTCTATATTAAGTAGAAAGAGAGTGATTTGCCTAAGGTCCCAAAGCCAGTAAGTATCGGAAGAGAATGTGAATTAAGATCTTTCTGGCTCCAAGGCCGACTCATACTGGACTATGCTCTTTCTTTTTTCTGAAGAATAAACCTAAAATTTCATTTCATCAGATAGAAAAGGAGGGGGGGGAGAAGAAGAAAATAGTGAAGAAATAGTGAAATAGTACTTTTAAGAATAGTTAGGTTTATTTATTCATTCACTCATTTTTTGTTTGTTTGTTTGTTTTGGACCAGACCCATTATTTCATTGATACAAGAAATTCCTGACAAGGAAAGTCCCTCTACCAATGCACATCAGTGCAACCAAAATGTTGCCTAGGGTACTAAAAGGTTAAATGACTTGCCCATGGTCACATAGCTAGTATGTGTTAGAGTTGGGATTGGATCCCAGGTCTTCTTGATTCAAAGCCAATCCCCTAGTTACTATGCCACACCACCTTTCACGCTAGGAAATAGACACCATTTTAATGTAGCCACAAATATATTCACATAACTCTTAAACAGGGATCTAGATGTTTGCAAAGCACTCTACTTGGTTATCTCCTCTGAAGTTCGTGACCTAGATTTTTCATAGCTCACTAAACAGGCTTCAGGATTTTTATTTTTGTTGACAATTCTTTTACTTCTTTTACAAGATTCTTATGGGAACCAACCTCTAATAACTAGGTGAGGGGGAGAATAGTTTATCTTTAATTCCTCATTTTTAAAATCATCCACTCTGACTTAGCTTACTTCATGTTTAAAAGGTTCATAAAATAGAAACCTGTACAGTAAACCCAGCCTTTGGCATGGAAAGAAGGTCATAACTCAAGTAAGAAATTGGCAAGGTAAGGGGTAAAACTGGCTAAGGGCTGGAAAGAATCATATAATCCAACCCCCTCATTTGAATGTCATGTGGAAGAAGGAATAGGCTTATTTTACTTGATCCACAGTGCAGAACCAGGAACAATGGGTGGAAGTCTCAAAGAAGCAAATCTTGGCTTGAGGTCAGGAGAAAATTTCTCACAATTAGAACTGTCTAAGAACGGAACAGGCTGCCTTGAGAATGGGTAGCCTCCCATTTACTGAAGGTCTTCTAACAAAACCTAGTCAACCACTTTTCAGAGTGTTGGTAGTGGGGAATTTTTTTACATAGCTGGTAGGTGTTGGACTAGGATGGTTATTGACATCCCTTCCTAATTGGAAATTCTGATTCTGTGATTATAGAAATCTTAAAGAAACAAAGGCCTAGAATAAAGAAACTGCTTACTCAAGTTCATACAATAAAGTAATGATCTAGGAATACTATGCTTTCCTAGTCTCTTGACTCCCAGTCTAGTACTCTGCAAAATCCACTTTTTTCATGGCCGGTGGTCCAGCCCAGAAGGACCTGATGAAAACCATCACTAATGAGCCATTCAGGACTATAAAGACCACCCCCACTCCTATGCCCTTCCAATCTATGGAAATTCCTACTGAATATCATTTCAAGACACTTGTGGCATTCTTCAAGTCCCAAGACAATCCATTCACAAACTTTAATAAGAACTTGCTATCTTTGAATTTGCCTGGATATGCCTGGACAGACAGGTACTGAACTAAGTACCCAGAATAGAAAGAAAAGTAAAAAGACAAAAATACTTCCTCAAGGAGCTTACATACTAATGGGGCATGAGGGAAACAAAATGTAAATAGATTAATACAAGCTATATAGAGAGGAAAAGGAAAGACTCAAAGTTTGGGGGAATAGAGACCTCTACAGAAGGGGGCATTTGAGCTGTCTAGATAAAAGCTAGAGAAGTGAGACGGGAGTAAAAGAAGTAAAAAGAAATATTGTGGAGTGGGGGGTGGGAGGGGAAGAAAGTGAGAGAAGGGGGAGAAGTTTGGGGAGAAAATCAAAGTGTAAGACAGAAACTTCCAAAAGGAAAAACTTGCACTACCATTTGAATTTCACAAACTACCTAAGGCTATATTCACAATAGAGCATTTATCCAAATAGCTAAGTGGGATGAATCTAAACTCAAATCATGGAAAGTGAGTTCTCATTGAACAATGGACTGGATGATTGCTTTAAGTGAATGCGGAATGCTCTAATTTGTTCAAAGAAGTCATTGCCAAGCTATTTAACATATGGCTCTAGTACATATGTTAATATAAATAGAGTAGATAAATAGGAAGCTATTTTAAAAATTACTTTGGAAAGAGTCACCCTTCCATAACAATCAGCTAAATGATTTACTATCCTTGATGGTGGAAAGATATGTGCTTGTATTAAAACTCAGTTTTTTAATGAATTTAGGTTTATGTAGGGAGAAAAATTATATAACTGTACATTGGATATGAGTCTTTGCTCAAGGACAACACAACCAGCAAATTCAAAAGGAAAATTAAGTTTGAATACTTTAACTTGAGTCTTCATTGACAAAAACTGTCTCAAAAAGAAATGATTTCTCATCATAAGAATTATATATTTATTCAATTTTACATCAAAATGAAATTTCTTCACTGTTTTTTCTGTTTTTATATAGAGAGAATCAAAGTAGGTGGATTGTCAGTTTCTCCTTGGGCATCTCCTGACCTGGGTAACCTACAGCATGATTAATTTCCCAATAACTCAGGATGCAATTTTAATCAATAAAGATAAATGTTTCTCATATTCTTATGTTATGAAGAAATTATTCTCATTAGCAAAGCATTTTCCTCTAAGATGTCTAAGACACTATACATACATCGCTGTTTCCACTTTACATATAATGGTTGAGGCAAAGGAACTCCATGTGATTCTCTACCCATTCCGTTATTAGCAAAAGTCAAGGATTGAACTTAGTGTCTAAGGTATCTTCTTATGAGTTGTTCTCCTTTAACTCTTGACTAAAACACAGAACTGTTTCCCAGATGTTCCCCAATGGTCAAAGCCACCAGTTGAGATACTCAAATTTAATTGAAATACCATTAATCAAAATGCAAATCCAAAGATAATTACTAAAACTTGCTTTGTGGAGCCCTTATTGAACTACTAGGCCACTGGTCTTTTCCAAATGGGATGCCATCCCAACCAAACATGAATAAAACTCCACAATTGTTGATTTGAATTTTCAAACCAGCCCAATCATTGAGACAAAGGAGTATTCACCCACATCCCCTCTCCTCCAAAAGAAGAAACAAATAAACAAGAAAACATAGATGAACTGTGTCAAACTGATCAAATAATTGTTCAACTTTGAATATAGATTGTGAGCTCCTTGAGGGCAGAGACCATCTTTTGCCTTTCTTTGTATCCCTACTGCTCAACACAGTGTCTGGCACATAGTAGGTGTTTAATAAGTACTTATTAACTGACTGACTGAATTTTATTCTTTTTGGAGGAGTCCAGCGCAGTGGACAGAAAGTCTCTTTGGCATTAGAAAGACTTGAGATCAAGTCCCATCTCTTACATATTCTAGCTGTGTGATCCTGGGCAAATCGCCCAACCTCTCAATGCCCCAGGTAGTTACCTACTCAAGACTACAAGTTATAGGTGAGTTGTTCAGTGGAGGTATTTTCCACATTGAACAAATCATATGACCTAACAATAACAACGACAACAAAGATCTAGGATCTCTGTGAGCTTTACTCAGTTGCCTTCAGTGTCCTTTTAATCTCAATAATTGCTTCATGGATCCAAATCAAGCAATTGATAAATCAGCAAGCATTTATTAAGCGCACACTATGTGCACAGGAATTGTATTACATGCTGGGGGTAAAAAGACAAAATAAAACAATCCCTGCTCTCAGGGAGCTCATATTCCAATGGGTAAGCAACAAGTATACATGTAAGCATATACAAAACATACATTAGTACATTTTTATGATTAGTTCCTCCCCCACTTCGATCTCCCTTTATAGCCACAGTCAAGGTAATGCATTGTTCTAAGGACTTCAGAAACAAACCACAAAACAGTATGGTTCCTGCCTTTAAGAAACTTATGTTCTATTGCATAGATACAGAGCAGACACAGCTGATCCTTCACCAAGATGTAGTCCTGCCCCTACCATGTATTTGTCTGCGTAGGGCCAGAGTCTTCCTTACCTCTGATTTCAGTAGCTGCTGTACCATTTGACCACGTGGTCCACTTACTCCTGTGCTTGCCGACTTCGTGGACTTTGCATATGTACCTCCCTTGATCTGCTGGTTGCAGGTTTAAAACAGAGAGGCTGTACAGTCTCCCATATCTTTCTTCCAGGAGGTGAAGCCTCTGACGGTTGAAACTGCGACTATAATTTCCATAGTACTGAACCATCCTCAGTCTTGTCATTTTAATCATTAGCTTCTCCTGGGATGGAGATAGTGCAAAGAGCCAACGAATGGCCAGAAAATTGTCCTTCCTTCTTTTCTGGGAAACATGACAAAAGAGGGTTGCATTTTCTCCCTCCAAATATTGGACAATTGGTCCTGGTGAGACTGTTACATTGAGGGCTTCACAAACATCTGCAAAGAAAAGAGAATAAATAATGTAATTCAGCCTTATCCTTGTATGGAGTCAGCATATTTTCATTCAAGGCTCTTGATATACAGTTGCAAGGATTCATCATCCAGATTAACTACAATATACAGAGACCTCTGTTCATTTCAATTAGCATTTATAAGCACCTTCTAGGAAGAAAGCATTGTTCTAGGCACCCAAGACACAAACATAAAAAGGAAACAGTTACTGCTCACAAAGAGATTACATTCCACAGGGAGAGGTATAGAAGAGAAACATATACTATATGTGTGTAGAGAGAAGAAAGGAGAGAGAGAGAGAGGAAGAAGGAGAGAGAAAGAAAGAAAGAAAGAAAGAAAGAAAGAAAGAAAGAAAGAAAGAAAGAAAGAAAGAAAGAAAGAAAGAAAGAAAGAAAGAAAGAAAGACAGAAAGAAAGAAAGAGAAAAAGAGAAAAAGAAGGAAAGAGAAAGAAAAAAGGAAGGAAGGAAAGAGAGAATAAGGAAAAAATGAAAAAAAGAAAGAGGGAAAGGAAGGAAGATATATAGATAGAATTAAAATTATACATCCAATATCAATTACCACCTAATACTGAAAAGAAAATTACTCTCAGAAGTTTGAGTCTCCTTAGTCCTCAGTTTCCTTCTCTACAAAATGAGGGAGTTGGACTAGATGACCACTAAAGGCCCCTTTCACCTCTAACATTAAAGTATATTAGGAAATGATTTTAAGGATGACGTCTAGCTTCCAAAACACCATCTGGCCTATTAAGGACAGAAAATAATATAACTGTCTTCTTATTCTTTCCTACCCTAGTCATTGCAACCTCCACCAAGGCTCCTTAGCAATGATCAACATGTGTTATACAAGAATTGGATCAAGTGAAACCAGATGCATTAAGCAAAGGAAATAGCAACCACCATGAAAAGTCCCAAATGGGCTTTCTGATTTTTCTCTTCCAATTCATAGAACCATAACCTTAGAGTTGATAGGGATCTGAGAGGTCGTCAGGTACACACAATGACTGTATTTTACAGGTGATGAACTGAGACCCAGAGATGTTAAGTCACTTGCCCACAGCTGCCAGTAAGTATCTCAGCAAGGATTTGAAACCAGATTTTCCTAACTCCAAAACTAGTGTTCTACTGATTATATAGCATATTTTGCAATTAGCATTCCATTCTCCCTATTTCTTCTAAGCAGTGCAAAACTGATAATACCATCAAACTTGAGTTTTCCGAGTTGTAACAGATGAAGAGTTTAAGTATTCTTTAGTGTTCCCTTGTCACCTCATAAAATCATATTTTAATGATGGAAAAATCTTTAGGAATCATCTAATTTAGGGGTTTTTAACCTTATTTGTTTCATGGACCCAGTGGTGTGCCAGTCAGCTCTTACTAGTTTAGGGAGAACTTATTGTTAAATTTTCAGTGTGGATATTCAGAAATCTGCAAATGCTACAAATAAGGCCTGATTTATTAGTCTACATTATCATCTAGACTTAAGAAAGTGATGGATAAAATGGTAGTAATAAAGATTAAACTCTAAAATGTGTCTGCATGCTTTATTTTTGAGAGCCAGGTGTCGAACATTTACCAGCAAACCCCTACATGGATTTATTTGTTTGTCTGGACCATGCCTTCTCAGACTAAAGTTTTTAAATAATTGATGGGAATGCTAGGTTTCAGTTACAGGTTAGTGGAAATACAATACTGTCCCCATCCAAATCCTCAGAAGTAAACAAAACAAGGAAACTGAGACCCTGAGATTTGAATCTAGGTCCTTTGACTCCCCTTGCCTCCATACCTTCTCTCTTTTTTCATATACCTCTAATTTTGTGGATCTTATCAATTCTTATAGATGAAATAAAAGAAAGAGAGAAGAGAAAAAAGTGCCAAGTATTCCTAAAACTCAGGGAACAGCAATATAAGTGTAACCTGACATTTGCTAAGAACTACATATCAACAAAGGCAAACTCATAATTTCATAGGTAAATGTACACCTGAGAGTGGGAGGAAATTCTCAGAATTTTTGGATGTTTGTGTCTTGTATCACACTTCATAAACTCAAAGGTGCAGAAGAGGAAGAGTCAACTGGGAAATGAAGGCAATTTCCCTTCCAGGATCCATCTATAATTTAGAATTCTGATTGTGTTCCTTTGGGGGCATCAGCTTCTCAATCTCTGAATAGTGGAGAGACCAGACTAATTGATCTATAAGGTCCATTCTAACTTTAAAGTTCCAATACATAACTAGGTCACAAGGAGGAACACAAGGTCAAGGTGGACAGGAAAAGGAAAAAGTTTGAACCAAGATAAATACTTGGCTGAGATCATGGATTGACAGCAAGTAGGAATCTCAGAGGACATCTGGTCTAACCCCCTCCCTCATTTTAGAGATGAAATAACTGATGCCTAAAGACTTCAGCCTGGTGGATCTCTTAAACTCAACATATCCACAACTACTCATTATCCTTCCTCCAATCCCTCCCCAATTTTAAACTTCTCTGTCACACTTGAGGATACCACCATCCTTCCAGTTACTGAGGCTTGAAACCTAGTCATCCTTGACTCCTCACTCTCTCACTACATCCAATCTGTTAAATCCTGTCATCTTCTAACATCTTCCTAACATCTCTTGCATATATCTCCTTCTCTCCTTTGACAATGCTACTACCTTGGCACATGCCCTCATCACTTCATTCCTAGACTAGTGTAATAACCCACTATTTGGTCTCCCTGTCTCAAGTCTTTCCCACACCACTTCATCCTCTATTCGTCTGTAATCTTAATCTTCCTAAAACACAGGTCTGACCATGCCACTCCCTATTCAATAGACACCATGAGCTCCTTGCTATTTCAAGGATCAAACATAAAATTCTCTGCTTGGCATTCAAAGCCCTTTCTTACCTGGCCCCCTCCTACTTTTCCAGGCTCCTTACAACTTACTCACCCCATACACTCTGTGATCCAATCACACTGGGCTCCTTGTCAAGCCATCTCCTGACTCTGAGCATAAACCCTTTTCCCCTGTGTCTGGAATTCTCTCCTTCCTCATCCCTGCAAGATTTCTGAAAGGAGACTTTCCTGTCCTTCTTTCTGTTGATTTTGTCTGATTTATTTTGTACATCATCTCTTGTTTGTACCTAGTTGTTTTCATATTGTTTCCCCCTTTAGACTGTAAACTCCCTGAGAGCAGGAACAGTTTTGCTTGTTTGGTTTGAGTTTTTTTCCCTTTACTGTATCCTCAGAGCACAGAATAATGACTGATACATAATAGATGCTTGTGGGCAGCTAAGTAGCTCACTAGATAAAGTACTAGGCCTAGAGTTAGGAAGATCTGAGTTTAAATCCAGCCTCAGACACTTATTAGTTATGTGACTCTGTGCAAGTCACTTAACCCTGTTTGCCTCATCTGTAAAATGAGCTGGAGAAGGAAATGGCAAACCACCCCAGAATCTTTGCCAAGAAAACCCTACGGGGGTCACAGAGAGTTGGACACAACTAAAATGACTCAATAACAACAAATAGATGTTTAATAAGCGCACATGGGCTGAACAAAGTTTAGAACTCAAGTCTTTTTTAACTCCAAAGCCAGTCCTTGTTCCTTTGTACCAATCTGACTTTAGAAAAGGGAATGCATAACTGAGATAGAATCAGAATTGGAGAGAAGGGGGAAAAAAGAAAAAAGGATGAGAGATTTTTGTGTGTATGAATTGGGAGGAAGGAGTGGAAAGTAGGGAGGGTTCTTGAAGTCTTCCTCCTGCTCATTGTAATTTCAGACTTTATGTTCAATTACCAGAGGACTCCATAGACACTGAGGGTGGTCTTCTCTAAAGCAGCTGCTATAACTAAATAAAATCAGTAACATCTGGAAAGTTACAATTTATAGTCAAGTTGTCTTTATTATATCTAGCCATTGTATATTTTAAAAAACAATACTGCAGCATTCTAAGCAAAAAAAAAAATCATTCATTCTAATTTCTGGCATTGTTAGCCAACTTGGAGGGGAGGAGGGAGACAGTCATTGCAGCCAGTTATTTTCCTGATATTAAAAAAAAAAGAGATGGAATTCAAATGCAGAAAAACTTCATGATCAATTAGATTGTACGCCCTTCCAGGGCAGGGTCCATGTCTTATGCTTCTCACAGTGCTTACCCCAGGGCTATATGAGAGGAATGAACCCCTACAGACTAACTACAAGGCAGAACAGAAGTAATGATATACTGCATCATGATGTTGCTCTCTAGGCAAGATGACTGGGTCAGTCCTTTCTTTTACCATGATAATGTTCATACACTAGCTGCCCCTGCTGTCTCTAACTCACTTATTCAGTCCTTATCTCTTTATAATAAGACTTTTGCCCACTACCATTTTCCGTAAACAAATGTTTCCAGGTCACCAGTTACCTCAAGCTAACTTCGGTCCTCACCTTTCTTGACCCCTTTGTAGGACTAATGGCGACCCTTTCCTTCCTGATACTTTTCCTTTGGACTCTATGATATTGTATTCTGTTGGTTTTCCCCACCCCCCTCTCCTTTCTTCTGTTTCCATTCATTTCAAATGTGTGTGTGTGTGTCTGTGTGTGTGTGTGTATGCATGTGTGTGTGTATGTGTGTGTGTATGTGCATTACTCAAGATTCTGGTCTCAACTGTCTCTGCTAATCTGAGTACTTTCTTCAGTGGTGAACTTATCCACTCTGAAGGCTCCAACTATCACTTTTATATTGATGACTTACAAATTTGTATCTCCCAACTCTAACCTTTCTTCTGAACTTCAGATATATTTTTCTAGCTGTTTTCTGGATATTCCTGCTTTGATGTATCAATAACAAACTGTACTCCAAAACTTACTGGAGTTTTTCCTCTCTCTGTTTCTGTTAGCAACAGCACCAAGTTACTCAAGCATGAGACCATGGAGCCATCTCCTTCATTGTCCATGTCTATGTCCAATCAGTTTCCAAATCCTGTAGATTCTGCTTTGAATGGAGAACTCTTTACTCTTTTCCATGTACTTCTTGATCCAGTGACATCCGCCACCATGATATTCATCTTCCAACCTTGCGCATTTTCACTAGCTGTTTCTTATAACTGGAATGCTTTCCCTCCTCCTCTTCATCTCCTGGTTTCCTTCCACCATCAGCTAAAATTCCACCTTGTCCAAGAAGCCTTTCCCAATCCTTCTTATTTTTAGTGCCTTCTCTTTGAGATTATCTCCAATTTATCAGAGATATATACATGTGCTCACGCAGGTGTACATATATGTCAGCATGTATACACGTGCATGTGTAGGTTTGTACAAGGTTGTCTGAGTGTGGTGTCCCTCCATTAGACTGTGAACTCTTTGAGGACAAAGACTGTCTTGCTTTCCCTTGTATCACTAGTGCTTAGTACAGTAGGCACTTAACAAATGCTTATTGATGGGTCGCCACAGTGCCTGATAAATAATAGGTGCTTAATAAATGAATGCTTGTTGAGTTGATAGTATCTGTTATGTGTGTCCCTAACTGTTCGTCCTCATTATCACCACCTGTATTTAGGTCCTCATTGCTTCTTACCAGCTCTATTGCAATCACTACTTCCTGATTCATTTTTCTCCTTCTAACCACTTTCTCACTCCAATCTAATCAAATTGGTCTTACTCACATCACTTGTCTGATCAAAACTCTTCAAAGCCTACCCCTACCAATATTCTAAATATCTTTGTCAAGCAGTCAAATCCCTTCACAATCTGGCTCCAACTAATGCTTGCAGTTATATCTCACTCTGCTCCCAATTCAAATACCCTATGCTCTAGCAATATTGAATGCCCATTATTCCTCAAAATTTCCCACCTCCGTGTTTTTGTTCTTTTGAAATTCTATTCACCTATCAAAGCCAAGTCCAAATGTTACCTCCTTGCATGACTTCTTCCCAATCTCTCAACCAAAAGTAAGTTTTCCATGTTCTAAACTCTCCTAACACTGGGTTCATTTCTCTCTTATATAGCACATGTCCTATCCTGCATTGTATTAGAGGTTAAAATAAGCACTTAACTTAAGTTCCTTACTAGAGTAGAATATAGGCTGCCTCCTAAAGTAAGATTTATTTTTAAAAACTGTCTATCTATCATTTCTCTATCCACCTATCTAATATATGGATATGTGTGTATATATATACACATATGCAAAGATATATAAAATTTATTATCAGTAAAGCAAGCTCCCTTGGGCAGATAAAGTGTCTTCTTTACTTTTTATGATGCTAAGATCTGGGTTATTGCTCTGCATATCTTACTCGGAAAAATTCTTGTTGAAATCCTTGTTGAATGTGCCCAATACTGGGTTTAAAATGCATTGTCCCAAATACAGACTTTACTTTATTCCTAAATCTGGTTTTCATAAGCTTGTGTTTGCCTCCTAATCACATTATTGTTCAATATATACCAACAGACAGATAGATGATCGAGATAGAGATAGAGAAGAGTGGAGCAAAAGTAGAGAGAAAAAGGAAGTAGTTGAACTAGGGAAAGTAACTGTCAAGTGTCATGGGTGCACATCTGGAAGGAACCTCAGAGACCGTTTAGTCCAAACACCTTATTTTGTAGATGAGGTAACTGCTGGGGAATTATTTGTGTACTTATTAGATATGCATATGTATAACATGTGATATATGTGTATGTGTACATGTGCATAGGTATATCTGTACATGTGTATGTGTACATATGTATGTATACACAGCCCTATGCATGTGTATATATATGTATGTATACATATATATACACACACGGGGGGGGGGTATGTTTGTGTGTGTGTTCTCTCTTAGGGGATACTCTATATTTAGGGGTAATCTACTCCCAGAACAATATGAGTATATTTTATAGGTTGCATCAAAGAAATATATAATTGCAAAAGGTAGTCTGATTACAAGGGAAAGTAAGGAACAATCTCTGGACAGACCATGTTGATGCTGATACACTTATGTTATTAAGAAAAGAGAAGGAAGGCCCCTGACACATTGTTTGGGCCTCATGGGGCAAAGTTAGGGAGCGTATGAACTAGTGTTGCCCAGGATGAGACAGGTACCAATGGTTTGCAGCATGCAACCCTAGGGCAAATATTGAGATCAGTTAGTTCACACTGAGATGCCCTGAAGTACTGTAGTCTATCTGAGTGTGAGTCCTGTTGGCAGAATACTGGTGCATGATGACATCAGCAGTTTTGCATGCCCTAAAGCCAGAGCACTGCACGTGTTCCAGGAGTTACCTGGTGAGTAACAACCAGACTTTGCCCTATAGGCTCATTTCCAATTCCTACAGCTGCCCCAAGAGTTTAGCCATTGGAAACCTCATAGAGAAGCTGCAGCTGGTTTCCAGAATTTTAAGTCACCCCATAAAGGGCTCCCTGCTGGAGATAGGGAGAGCTGAGAAAAGCAGGAAATTAAAACAATATGGCCAGGATGATAGTACAGCCCCAACACTGCTCACCAGCCTCTTCCCATTAACACTGCATGAAAAGCAAGATTATTTATAGTGACTGAAATATGAGGAAAAAGAGCCAAAGATTCTCTGTCCCTCAGAGGAAACCAGACTCAGTTCTCAGAGGCCAGCACTATTCCTGTAATGATCAGGTCTCTAAGAGCTCAGGTGAATGAGTGCAGAAAGCATCAGTGTTGAATCCTCGTATAGGAAATAACTTTACCATTGCTTTGTAACAATGCAAAAAGGAAAGCAGCATCACGGTAAAAAGAGTGCTCGACTATTGTCCAAAGGCTTGGGTTTACTTCCTTCCTCTTGGCAGTGAGGTGGTGGACGACAGGGACAGAATGCTACATGTTCTATCAGACATGATTGGTGTGCCCATTCGTTTGGTTTAATTGCTTTCCTTCCTTACAGGAGAGAGTTCTGAGGGTAGAAAATAAAAATGACAATAATGTGGGGAAAAATAAAAAGCCCCAGTAAAACCATTTTTAAAAAAAAGTTTGTATTTTACTCCTAAAGATATTACTTACTAGCCACATGCACATGAGAAAATTGTTTAATTTTCTGAGCCTCAGTTTAGTTATCTGTAAAATGGAAATAATAATAGTGGTACCACGTCCAGGTGGAGTTATGAAAAATGTGCTTTGCAAGTGATAAAGCTCTATATCAATGGGACCAATTATTCCTATGACCAGTGTTTCCAAACTTAAGCCTAAATTTCTTCAGTTAATCATGCAAGTTCCCATTCCCCTCATTAAAGGAACAGACATAATTATCAGAAAAACCTTTAACCTTCTGAACTATTCACATCTACTCTCAAAATGTTTGTAGCTTCCATCCAACTCATTTACTAAATATTTACTCTGTTTAATATGGCAATTGTTGATGGAGAAAAAAAAAAAACTTGGATAAGTCTCGGCACCACATTTCACGGACTTTACAAGCCAACAGAGAAGAAAATGGGAACCTGCAGATAATTATTTTATACAATAATACATGATAAGTGCATCATGGAAGTATACGCTTTTAAAAGTTATATGAAGTCCCAAAGGACAAAATCTCATAGGATGACAGATTTACTGGTCATTTAGTACAACCCCACATTTTCCAGATTAGGGAATGGAGGTTCGAGGTAGGTAAGTTACTTGCCTGAGGTCTTATAAATATTAAGTAGAAGAGTTGGGATTTGAATTTAGGGGAACAAACAATCTTTTCGCTGCACCATGGAGTCTTTCATAGTTTGTTAGCTCCAGGGGGAATCAGGAAAGACTTCCTGTAAGTGGTAGCCATTTTTATATCAAAATAGGAGTGAATAACTCTTTTTTGTGTCAGTAGAGTGAAGCCAATGGATTCCTCTGAATAATGTAGCTATTACTACATTAACTATTAATGGTTTAAGATGCATATAATAAAATGCATAACTTATAAAGGAATAGAAATAGATTAAAATACAATTATCAAAAAAAACTTCTTAAAATTCATGGACCCTAGGTTGAGATCCCTTGAATTAAAGATGGACAAGAATTAAATAGTAAAGAGAGGAAGACTTTCCTTTCCTCCAAAGGGTAGAGTCTCCAGAAGGGACTGGAGTAAAGAAAGCCCAGAATGAATCAGGAGATACAGAGTACTCATTGTTGACTGGTGTGAGGAGCACGTTGAAGGGGGAATATAAGTGGAAAGTTTGGGTGGTACTAGATTGTGGAGGGCCTTGAATGCCAGGATAAATAAATTGAACTTTACTCACTAGACAGTACAGAGGCAGTAAACACTTCTGAACAAAGGAACAACCTGACCAAATCAACGGATAAAGGAGATAATTCTTGCCACTCTACAAAG
Organism: Notamacropus eugenii; assembly: GCF_028372415.1. Taxonomy (NCBI): domain Eukaryota; kingdom Metazoa; phylum Chordata; class Mammalia; order Diprotodontia; family Macropodidae; genus Notamacropus; species Notamacropus eugenii. The sequence goes on along the minus strand of NC_092872.1, from coordinate 218,562,165 downwards.
GATGGAGAGAGAAGAAAAGTGGGTCAATATCGTGGGAGGGTCTCACAATAACCAGGGCAGGCAAGGGTTAAAAACATAAGCTAAACATTTGAGTACTGGACTCTGGCTCCTGAATAACTATTTTAGATATGTGGGTAGAGAGCAGCAGGTCAGTAAGATGGTAAGCAGGAAGTAAGAAACCAAGTCAGCGCCAACGTAGCTGAGCTCCCTTCGATTCTGTCCCTTCCTCCTCCAGACTCATTATGGGTAGCAGCAAATATTTTTTGAGTACTCCTACTACTGCTACTACTAATAATAGCTAGTACTTATGGACACTTTAAGGTTTGCAAAGTGATTTACATGTGCAAGTCATCCCCAAAGTATTAGTAGTTTAAAATAGCACTGTCTTTTGGAACACCCTATATTATCCCATGTGATCTTCAAAGCAGTCCTGCTAAATAGGTGCTATTATTATTTTCACTTTTACAGATGAGGAAGTTGAGGGTGGGGGAGGTTGAGAGAATTGCCCAGGGTCACATTAAGTGTCTAAAGTAGGATTTGAAACCAAGTCCATCCAAGTCCAGGACTTCACCCACTGAGCACCTAACTCTCTGTATTGTGTGCAGTGTCCTGTAGTAGATCTAAAAAGGTTCAAGAGATGTCCGTAGCCTTGAGTGATATTCAAATCTAGTTAGAAACACAAGATATGAACTTTAGTCCTCCTCAGGATCTGTGACCCTGTTAGTGTTGCAGCCCACTCATGTTTGCCCATCCTGTTTGATCCTTGTCTATATCCTCCCATAATTCAGTCAGTCCATAAACATATGTGTCAGGCACACAGAAGGTCTGGCTAATGTGTTAGAAGCTTTCCTCGCTTTCCTTTCATATCTTAAGGTCACCAATAGCACACGGGGGTTATCCATGTTATCTCCCAGTTCCACCCATCCATCTATGTATCTATGTGTCTGTCTGTCTATCTATCTATCTATCTATCTATCTATCTATCTATCTATCTATCTATCTATCTATCCATCCTATATACCTACCTACCTATCATCTATGTCAATCTCTCTCCATATCTATCACTATTTATCTTTACCTATATATTTATCCAACTATATGTCTTTCTCTATCTCTCTTATCTTTCCCTATATCCATCTCCATCTCTCTATTTATCCATATCTCTCTCTGTCTCTGTCTCTCTCTCTTTCTGTCTTTCTCTCATGTCTATCTTGAGACAGTATGGCATAGTAGATAAAGAGCTTTCTTTGAAGTTAAGAAGACCTAGTTGTGCCTATGTCCCATACTATATATAAGACCTTGAGTAAATCCCTCGCTCCCGGTGCTCTAGGCAACTCTAAGATTGCAAATCGCTGACCTGCCTTAGTAGCAGGTGTTTCATACCACACCAGTGTAATAGTCATAGACTCATTCCTATCCTCATGTAGAATGCTCTCAGATACCTCAAGTGGACAATGGTCCAGAATTAAACAGGAGGAGGAGAGTGGGCTACATTGCCTTTGGGAAATTGTCAAGTTCTTTTAATAACCTCAAACTTCTCAAAGAAACAAAGGTCTATATTTTTAACATGAATACTTATCTGCTATTGTATGTCTGGGAGACAGGGAAGAATTGAACATATTGAGTAATCCCATTCTGTTTATTTTTGTTTTTGTTTGGGTGAGGAAGGCAAAGCAATTGGGGTTAAGTGACTTGCCCAAGGTCACACAGCTTGTAAGTGTTAAGTGTCTGAGGCTGGTTTTGAACTTAAGTCCTCCTGACTCCAGGACTTCTATTCTATTCACTGCAACACCTTGTTGTCCTGCCCCCCACCTGTCTCCCTTCATTCTGGAAGAGTACAGACAAGGGACTGCTAAGAAGATTTCTTGGAAGGAGGAACAGTGTGTAGATGAAGGATGGTAGACATTTCATGTAAAGAAAACAGCATGAACTCAAAAAGCCAAAGCAACTTGTTGGAGGAGCTGGGTCTATCAGTTTGGCTAGAGTTTGTACAGAAGAGTAGTAGTTTTGTGTACTGGGAAATCAGATGGCAAAGGTAAGTATGGGTCAGATCAAGAACGGTTTTAAATAATAGACTAAGGAGTTGGGACTTTATCCTGTGTTTGGACTTTATCCACAGCCAAAAGAACATAGAAGTGAGGCAACTAGGTAGTGAGCCGACAGTCTATTTACTGACACGAGGAAGAATGGAAAACATTTTTCTCTCCTTCCTTCCTCCCTTCCTTCAACCCCCTAGGGAAGCTAACAAAGGGCTTTGCTTCATCAGTGTGTAGCAACTCACTTTATTCACAGATGGATAAATGAACATTAAATTGAGTTCATTTTGACTTTGCATTTTCATAACATTTTGCTTTGCATATTATAGATACTTAATGAATGTTCTCCAGAATTACAATTCAATTTTACTTTTGGATCAGGACTTCTTTCTCTAACACCTGTTTGAATTCAGCTACTTTGTGTATGAGGTTATAGGAGTACTGCTGAAAAGCACATTCCATTTAATTCAGTAAAGGGCCAACTCCCCAGCTGCTCCTACACAAATCTCACGCTGTCCCCTCTCCTTCCCCAGATACACAATCACTCTGGGTTTCCATTTGTAACCAAATATGTTATCACCCAGTGTGCCTTTACCCAAGGTAATGAATTCCTTCAAGTATTTCAGTCCATATCTTTTCTCCTCAGGCTGTGTTCTAGTTGGCTCTTTACCTAAACCCCAGAGGTAACCACATTTCAGCAGTGACATCCATGCCAGAGTGTTTTGAAACAAAGTGATACTGCTGATGGAAAGCCAGACAATAGTAAGCCTGCTACCTTTTAGAGTTTCACAACCAAAATAAAAGTCACTGCGTAAAGAAAGGTTATCAGGTTTATTCAGGATTGTTTCCACCTTAAAAAATAAGTGCTTTGTTCACATCTTTTGAACATTTCAATATGCCTAGAGATCTCAAAGCACTAAAGAACAAATCTAAATTCATATCAAATAAGTTCAAATATTCATACCTGCTGCCATTAGCCACTGACTTCTCATTCCCCCAAACCTTGTTGTCTCACCACCCAGTTCTCCATAGGCATAGGTTGCCCCTTGCCAGATGGTTGCTGACCCCTAGGTCTACCAGAGGTGTCTACCTCTGCTTGAGATGTCCCAGAGCCCCAATCCACTCTAAACCTTGGACCCATTATCCTCTTGGTAGGGGAACATCTACTGTGTCATAATTCTCCAGTATCCTCTGGGTTTTGCCATCTGCCCTGCTACTTTTCCTGCCTCCATATGACCTGGTCTTCCCATCTCCCATGAACTGAACATAAAAACATGAACCCTCCTGTATGTGCTGTCTCCTGAAATTATAATGAGAGCTCCTTAAAAACAGAGACTGTCTCCATTTTCTATTTCTATATCCAGTACTTCAAACAATGCTTGGTACACAGTACTTAATTAATGCTTTTCCTTTGTGCTCCATCCCATCACTGAAAGAGCTGGGCTACTTGAGGCACAGGTTCCTGAGATAGCTCTCCAAAAAGGGGCAGCTGACCAGATTAATTTTCAGACTTCGGAGTTTTTAAATAGGAATAGTTTCACCACTTTCAATTGCCAAGTCTCTCTCTCTCTCTCTCTCTCTCTCTCTCTCTCTCTCTCTCTCTCGCCCCCTTCTTCCCTTCCTTCCTTCCTCCCTTCCTTTCTTCCTGACTTCACACTTACATTCACTTCACATAACCAATCTGCTGCCAAGTTTTGCCATTTCTACCTTCACAACATCTCTCACATATTTTCCCTTCACTCACACAGTCACCACCCTGATACAAGCTATCACCACCTTCTACTTGGGCTATTTCTACAGGCTAATGATTGACCTCCCTGCCTCAAGTCTCTTCCCATTTCAGTTCATCTTCACTATCAAAGTGATTTTCCTGAAAGCACAGGTCTGATCATGTCACCACTCTACCCAATAATCCCCCATAGCTTTCTATTACCTCTGAGATTAAATATAAAATTCTCTGCCTGGCTCTCAAAGTCCTTCAAACGGTGGCCCCTTCCTACCTTCCTACCTTTCCAATCTTACTCTTCTCTCCCCTCCACATACTCAAGGATCTAATGACACCGGACCTTCTCGCTGTTCTTTGAATATGATGCTCCATCTCCTGACTCCAATCTATTTCCGCTGACTGTCCCACATGCCTGGAATACCCTTCCACCTCACCTCCACCTCACCTCCACCTCCTGGCTTCTCAGGTCTCCTTCAACACAGTTCAAATCCTACCTTGTTCAGGAGGCTTTTCCTGCCCCTTCCCAGTCACTTCCCAGCCTTTTCTCTGAGATGATCATATATAACATACATATGATAATCATATATCATATATATACAATAATCTCAGAGAAAAGATACTAGCAGGAGAGGGAAGATAACCTCATATATTATCACATACATCATAGTTTTAATACATATGACAATCTCAGAAAAATTTTACATTTGATCCTGGAGGTAATAGGGAGATATTGGAGATTATTGTGACAAAATCAGACCTGTGTTTTAGGAAAGCACAATGCCTTTTCTCCACTGCTGCCTTTCCTCTGAGATTATCATATGGGTGTAGCATATCATAAACATGAAATTATCATATATCTGTATGTTATATTATGTCAGAGAAAAAAGGTACTAGTGGGGGAATAGATATAGATGTATATATGCATGTATATATACACATACATACATATTCATCTATGTAAGTGTATGCATGTATATGTATATATAATATCATGTATCATTGTATGTTGTCTCTGCCATTAGAATGTGAACTCCTTGAGAGCTGAGGTTCTGTTTTTGCTTTTCTTTGTTCCCACTGCTTAGCAGAGTCTGACAATTAGAAATCACTTAATTGATGTTTGTTGACTAACTCTTTCTCTTTCCCCTTTCCTTTCCCTCCTTTACTTTTTCCTTTCCCTTCCTTTTTTTTCTCTCCCTTCCTTTCCCCTTTCCCCCTCTTTTTCCTCTCTTTTCTCCTTTTTTTCCTGATCTGGAGACTAGGAAAGGCAATAAATATATGAACATACTAGCAAACCAGAGAAAAATACCACCTTCCTTTTCCCGTCCAAAAGGCAGAGAGGGCAACAGACAAGGGAACAGATATGGGAAGGTACTACAATTTCTGGCCTAAACCCACTTTCAGTATTCTCTTCAGGCGTCTGAGTGTGGTATACAATTGAACCAGTTTTTCCTCTGGGTCTACAGAAAGTTGCAAAATAATCTTTCAGAATAAATCTCTCTAGATCATGAGAATGTCTGCAGCTGGCCCTTCTGCGTCCCTTTAAACAGTCACCAGACTCTCTCACTCTCTTGTCTTAAATGCCTCCAATAAACAAACTTTTCCTTTCTGTTGTTTCACGGGGAGAGCCAGCCAGCTTGGAAGCCAGCTTTGTGACAGCTTCTCCAAATAGAAAGTGCACTCATAGCCGCCTCAAAACAAGAAGAGAATGAGGCAGTAAGGGAGCCAAGGGAAAGAAAAAAGGGAGAAGAAAAAAATGTTTAATAGTCAAAAGCTCAGATTACAAGAGGCTCCGAGGCCAAGGCGTGGGTCTGGGTTTGGGGCATCAAAGGGAAAGTGCTGAGAAAACATCACATGGGGAGTACAGGCAGGCTCTCTTGGCCCACTTGGGGGGTGGGTGGGCACAGTGCTTTCCCACCGGGCAGGCGCCTGCCCTCCTCTGCCTGGTGGGTTTGGGAGCTCAGCAGGAGGCTGGCTGGGCTCCTGCTTTAAGTCTTGTAACGCGCTGAGAAGTGGTCTGCTATTCTGCTTACCCTGGAGCCGGGGGAAGTGTGGCCAACCTGCCTTAAGATTTGGGGGAGAGTGAGAGTTGGGCATTGCCTTTTCCCCCAGCTCACCTCCCCGCTCAACGAGGGAAAGGGAAGAATTCCCTCTGTCCAGCAGTCAGGAAGTGGAAGGAGGAGGACTGAAGGGTGGGGGGATGAGGGTCTGCTCCCCTCCTTCACAGGGTCATCTTTGGGAGCAAAGGAGTGGAGGGAGGAAAGACATGAAATCCAAAGCAGCTCGTGGCAACACAACTTCCCACCAGCCCTGGGAAAAAGTCCTGGGACTTGCAGAGGAGCCCTCCAGTCCTCGGACAGGGAAAGAAGAAAGCTCTCAACTTCAATCCCTCCCCGCGCCCCACCAACTCCAAGCCCTCCAGCTCCCGGCAAAGAGGCGCCCACAAGCCGCTCGGGTAAAGCCTGGAGCCTCCGCTGCCAAAGTTACTCCAGCAAGTTGCTCCCCCGCCCGGCCGGCTGCCCCGTCGTCACTGCGACGCCCCCAGGCCGCTGCCCCTGCCCGTGCCCCGCTTACCCGGGACCGGAGCCCGAGCCGCCAGAAACGCCAGGGCCAAGGCCAGGAGCCGCATCTCCCCATCCACTGCCCAGCGGGACTCCCTCGGATGGACCGATGGAGGGACGCGAACCCTCCTCCTGCCTCCGCCTCTGGCCTCCCTCCACACCCCCTTCCCTCCCCACGCACGCCTCCTCTCCCTTCTCTCTCCTCAGCCTCCCTTTCCCCTCCTCCTTTTCTTTCCCTTCTCTGTCCCCGGCCTCCGTTTCTCCTCCTCCTTTTCCTTCCCTTCCTTTCCCTACCTTTCTCCCCTCCTCCTATTTTCTCCTCTCCTTTTCTCTTCCCCACTCTCTCCTCCTCCTTCCCCTGCCCTAATGTGTCCGCTGTACAATTTCCTGCACACCCAGCGATTTGGAAAGTTTCCTTTCCCCTCCCTAACACCATTTGTTATTGAAAGGAGGGAAATAGGGGTTGCAGTGCCTAAAACTTTTTTGGGAGGTGAGGCTGATATAGCGCATTTAATCCTCAACCGCAGCTGCTACTTCTGACAGAATGAGAGTTCCGCACAGATGAACTGCCCATCCCTCAGGATCTGCAGTCTCTGGACACAAAAGCTCTTTCGTGACGGTCAATGAACAACTGGGAGGGAGCGAGGGAGGAGGACCCTCTGTCATCCAGTTCTCATTACCCCCTTCAGACATGGGTGAAGTTAAGATATACTCTAAAAGAGACCTTCCCTCTCTCCCGGATATTTCAATCTGGGAATTGTGGAATTAGCAGGTTCTTTCCCTGCCCAGGTGTTTGTGAGGTTAGGCAGAGTTGAGTCTTCCATCTCTGCCTGGGAGAAACTCAGCTTTTCTTCATGGAACTAATGAAGGGCTGCCAGGACATGCTGAGAAGTTTATGGGACGCTCAGGAACTGCTCATCCTCACTGTTATCTCCTCCTAACTTGAAACTAAGTCCTTGTGCCAGGGATCACAAGGACACAAAATTGTGCTTGTGTAGGCGAGTGGGGATGGGACGGATAAGAGTGTGAATTATCCACTTTGGATATTGAAAGCTAACTACTACACCCAAAAGGGCAACAGGAGATTGAACCTGGCCTTAGTCCAAAGCTCCAAAGTCAGGAGCTGGAAAGATAAGTAAACTAAAGAAGACAGTATAATAAAAATTTATTATAGATCAAAAAGGGGCAGTTAGGTGGCATTGGATAGCACCCGTACCAAGCCTAGAGTCAAGAGGATGTGGATTCAAATACAGCTTCAGATACTTACTAGCTGTGTGACCCTTGGCAAGTCACTTAACCCCATTTGCCTCAGTTTTCTCATGTGTAAAATGAGTTGGGAGATGGAAATGTAAAACCACTCCAGTGTCTTTACCAAGAAAACACCAAATGAGTCTATGAAGAGTCTGAAGCAACTGAACAACAAAATAGTGTATGGAGGGGGAAAGAACTAGATTTAAATCCTGCCTCTGGTCACATACTGTGTGACCATGGGCAAGTCACTTAATTTCAGTACCCCTAGTTTACTAAGACTATAATTACAGTGAATTGTGTTGGTAATCTGCACAACAGATTGTAATGGTGGAGGTTCCCTAAGCTGACAGAGTCAGAATCCAACATCCCCCCTCAAAAAAACACCCATTGGGATGCTGCATTATCTAAATTTTGCATCTGCCTGGGTTACCTACTATAGCAGATAGAGGAAGGTCTATTCAAATCCTGCTTCATATACTTACTAACTATATAACCTCAATTTCTTCATTTGTAAATTAGGAATAATACCATCAAATGTTTATGAACCTACTATGAGATAGGAATAAAAAGTTGTATATATATATATGGACTAGGCTTACTAGGGTTGTTGGTTAGGATCAAATAAGATAATACGTGTAAAGTACTCTATAAACCTCCAAGTGCTATGTAACTCACTATTACAATATGTATTGAATGAATGTTTATAAAGCTGTACTTTAGCATGTACCTTAGCAGCAGTTTTTCTCAGTTATGTTGTTGCCCTGATGGGATATAAGCACTGAAACTGTTTCTTCTAAGTCTTTGTTTTCCCATTGTCTGACACAAACAGCATATTGTACTTGCTTAATAAATGGTTGGGATTGGAAAGAGACTAAGTAACAGGGCTATTACAGAATAACTCACAAATAGTTTTGGATAACAAATTTGCATTTCAGTTCATTCCAATTTTGAGCCCTGTATTCCAGGAGTGGGAGGGACACTATGACCTAGTGGAAGAGAGGGTTGACCTTGAAGTCCTATCCTGATGTGTGTGTGTGTGTGTGTGTGTGTGTGTGTGTGTGTGTTAGATGTAACTGTAAGTTAAAGATGAGTTTCTGACCTGCAGTGTTTCAATAAAGAGTTGCCTTCACAGATAAAATGACAGGTCTAAACATACCATTTCATAATCGAGGTAGGAAAACAATCAGGAAATAACTTGGATTTTCTTCAAAAAAAAAAATCTAAACTTGGTGTCAGAGGTTCTGGGTTCTTGTCTTCGCTCTAACATTATTTTATGAAAGTCATTTTATCTCTCTAATCCTTAGGTACCTCAAGGGAGGAAAATGAAGTCAAGGAATGGGCTAGACACTTCCCAAGGCCCTGTTTTCCATGGTTACAAAATGTTCTTTGCAGGTTTAAAAAGCAGCATGTCATGACTTTATAGGCTATATGCTTTCTAGGTTGGGAATGTGTGTGTGTGTGTGTGTGTGTGTGTGTATGTGTGTGTAAGTGTGTGTGTGTGTGTGTGTGTGAGAGAGAGAGAGAGAGAGAGAGAGAGAGAGAGAGAGAGAGAGAGAGAGAGAGAGAGAGAGAGAGAGAGAAAGACCTATGATTTCAACATAATAAAGAGATCCTGATAAGGAATCAGGTATGTGGCTCAGTGGATAGACTGTTAGACCTGAGTTCACATCTGGCTTCAAATACTTACTGGCTGTGTGATCTTTAATTTCTGTCTTCCTCAGTTTACTCATCTGTGAAGTGGAGATAATAAATAGCACCCTCCTCCCTCAGTTGTTATGAGGATAAAAATGAGATATTTGTAAAGCACTTCGAAGACCTTAAAACATCATAAATATGCTACTTGGTATTGCTATTATTTCCTCTATCAATTCAGATCAGGAGCCGCTCAGCAACTTATATTCCTAAAAAGCTAACTGAGAAGTTAAGAGACTTATCCAGGGTCACACAGTCACTACATGTCAAGACTCAGAACATCAATCCAGAACTTCCTAACTAAAGTCACTTGTGTCCACTGTGCCTCACTGCATCTCTCCAGGTTTCATTAGCTTCCAAAAGCAGTGTGCCAGCCAGCTTTTGTGAGTACTTGACAATTTTATCTTTATAATGTTAAGATGTGCTTGTACTTTGAAGAGTCCACCATGTAACCTAACCAGAAGCAGCATACATGTGCAGACCTAAAGTGTCTCTTCTTTTGCCCACTGATCCCTGACCCTTTGGACTGTTTTCAGCCCCAGGCTTGAATCTGACTTTTAAAAAAGATTTGACAAAACTTAGAGATTTTTTTTCTTCACTTCTTTGGTAGGTATGGGTCCCTTTCCAGAAGAAGAAAAAAAAATTCTAATTTTTTATGAACCTACTATGAGATAGGAATAAAAAGTTGGATGTGATATTGACTAGGCTTATAAGCTCATGAGAATGAGATATAGACAAATAACTATTATTCAGAAACACTTTCAAGAGTTAGCAGTTTTAAAGGAAGACTCAGAACGCCAGGATGACAGTCTAAGAAACAATCCAGCTGAGCTTGTGTCCAACAAACTCTTCTAAACAGACCTAGAAAATGGGCCTGATGGAATAATGATGGGGAAATCCGAAAAAAATCACAGTGAGTTCTTTGTTCAGCCCAGGTCAGCCTAGGGAGTCAGACAGAGAAGTCTGTGGACACTGGGGACCAGGGCAGGAGCACGTGGTGTTTGGAGCACTCCAGTGCCCAGGGAGAGGCTGTATGTGCATCAGGGCAAGAGGAGGTTCCACATCCATACTGGGGCATCTCTAGGCCCATACAGAGGACCAGGGACAGGTACAACTGAAAGCTTTGTTGCCCACTGTCCACTTCTGTGCCTCAGACCCAAGGCAGACTAAGAAGGACATTGTGCACAGGAGTGGCATTCCCAGGTAGAGGGGCCCTGGGCAGTCTAGTACCAAAGGAGGAAGTTCAGAAGCAAGCAGCAGTAATTTGGCTCAGTCCCTAGGAGCAGAATTGGATCTCAGTTCTAGAATCTAGCTGAGTCTACAGAGGAATAACCAGGCATGTGTCCTAGAGCAAAGGGGAGCCTACAGTTCTGCTATTCTGAACCAGCAGAATTTCCCAGCTGGTTGGTAGAGACTGAGTTCAGCAGTCTTCTATTGTTGCTTTGACCAAAACACAACTTTTAGAGATCAGACCTGCAGGGCAGCAATCAAGCTTTGCCCTGGATTACACTATTTTGGGAGCACTAAAAGCTTTCAGTTCCCCTATCTGTCCTGGAGATCCTATAATAACATAATACTCCAACTTCAACAACAACAGGACCAGCCTAGACCTTCCTTTCAGGAGTGCAGCATAGCCTAGCCCTAATATCAAGCCCTACATCAGAAAGTAGATTTGAGGGGGGCGGAGTCAAGATGGCAGAGTAGAAAGACGTACATACACATAGCTCCGAACCCACAACCCATAGAACGGCTACAGGGAAGTAACTCATGGCGAATTCTGCACCCAGAGGCCACGGAACATTGGAGTGAGGGAGATTTCTGTTCTGGAGAGACCTGCAAACCTCTCGCGGGGGGTCCTTCACTCTGCGGACTGGGCGCCAGGACTGGGAGCTGAGTGCAGCCCTGCCGCGGCCTCGGCACCGAGGGGAAAAGATCCGAGCGGGCTTCAGGGACGGGATCTCCAGCGGCCACGCGGGTCCCTCCACCCACAGAGAGACCTGCAAACCTATCGCAAAAGGTCCGTCGCATTGCAGACGCGGAGCCCAGACCTGCCGCGGCCGCGGCACCAAGAGATACAGATCCAAGCAGGCTTCAGGGACGGGATCTCCAGCGGCCACACAAGTCCCTCCACCCACAGGTGACGGGGGTAGGTGAGAGAGTCTCTTTGGCGGGTTGAGAGGGGAGTGGGGTGCCCCCATAACTCAGGCCCCCCCCCGGGATGTAGAAGCTGAGAGGCAGCTACAGACCAGGGCTCCCCAAGGGGGCAGGAGCCTGGATCCATTGTGGAAGGTCTGTGCATAAACCCCCTGAGGGAACTGAGCCTGAGAGGCGGCCCTGCCCAGACCTCAACACCTGAACTTAATCTCACACTGAATAGCAGCCCTGCCCCCGCCAAAAGCCCTAAGGCTGGAAGCAGCATTTGAATCTCAGACCCCAAACGCTGGCTGGGAGGATCAGGAGGTGAGGTGGGTGTGAGGAGAATATTCAGAGGTCAAGTCACTGGCTGGGAAAATGCCCAGAAAAGGGAAAAGAAATAAGACTATAGAAGGTTACTTTCTTGGTGAACAGGCATTTCCTCCCTTCCTTTCTGATGAGGAAGAACAATGCTTACCATCAGGCAAAGACACAGAAATCAAGGCTTCTGTGTCCCAGCCCACCCAATGGGCTCAGGCCATGGAAGAGCTCAAAAAGAATTTTGAAAATCAAGTTAGAGAGGTAGAGGAAAAGCTGGGAAGAGAAATGAGAGACATGAAGTCAAAGCATGAACAGCAGATCAGCTCCTTGCTAAAGGACACCCAAAAAAATGTTGAAGAAATTAACACCTTGAAAACTAGCCTAACTCAATTGGCAAAAGAGGTTCAAAAAGCCAATGAGGAGAAGAATGCTTTCAAAAGCAGAATTAGCCAAATGGAAAAGGAGATTCAAAAGCTCACTGAAGAAAATAGTTCTTTCAAAATTAGAATGGCACAGATGGAGGCTAATGACTTTATGCAAAACCAAGAAAGCACAGAACAAAGAGAGAAGAATAGAAAAATGGAAGATAATGTGAAATATCTCATTGGAAAAACAACAGACCTGGAAAATAGATCCAGGAGAGATAATTTAAAAATTATGGGACTACCTGAAAGCCATGATCAAAAGAAGAGCCTAGAGATCATCTTTCATGAAATTATCAAGGAAAACTGCCCTGAGATTCTAGAACCAGAGGGCAAAATAAATATTCAAGGAATCCACAGAACACCACCTGAAAGAGATCCAAAAAGAGAAACTCCTAGGAACATTGTGGCCAAATTCCAGAGTTCCCAGGTCAAGGAGAAAATATTGCAAGCAGCTAGAAAGAAACAATTCAAGTACTGTGGAAATACAATCAGGATAACACAAGATCTAGCAGCCTCTACATTAAGGGATCGAAGGGCATGGAATAGGATATTCCAGAAGTCAAAGGAACTAGGACTAAAACCAAGAATCACCTACCCAGCAAAACTGAGTATAATACTTCAGGGGGAAAATTGGTCTTTCAATGAAATAGAGGATTTTCAAGTATTCTTGATGAAAAGACCAGAGCTGAAAAGAAAATTTGACTTTCAAACACAAGAATGAAGAGAACCATGAAAAGGTGAACAGCAAAGAGAAGTCATAAGGGACTTACTAAAGCTGAACTGTTTACATTCCTACATGGAAAGAAAATATTTGTAACTCTTGAAACATTTCAGTATCTGGGTACTGGGTGGGATTACACACACACACATGCACACACACACACACATACATAGAGACAGAGTGCACAGAGTGAATTGAAGAGGATGGGATCATATTTTAAAAAAAAAATGAAATCAAGCAGTGAGAGAGAAATATATTGGGAGGAGAAAGGGAGAAATTGAATGGGGCAAATTATCTCTCATAAAAGAGGCAAGCAAAAGACTCATTAGTGGAGGGATAAAGAGGGGAGGTGAGAGAAAAACATGAAGTCTACTCTCATCACGTTCCACTAAAGGAAAGAATAAAATGCACACTCATTTTGGTAGGAAAACCTATCTCACAATACAGGAAAGTGGGGGATAAGGGGACAAGCAGGGTGGGGGGGATGATAGAAGGGAGGGCATGGGGAGGAGAGTGCAATTCGAGGTCGACACTCATGGGGAGGGATAGGATCAAAAGAGAATAGAAGTAATGGGGGACAGGATAGGATGGAGGGAAATATAGTCAGTCCTATACAACACAACTATTATGGAAGTCATTTGCAAAACTACACAGATTTGGCCTATATTGAATTGCTTGCCTTCCAAAGGGAAGGGGTGGGGAGGGAGGGAGGTAAAGAAGTTGGAACTCAAAGTGTTAGGATCAACTGTAATGTTCTTACCACTAGGAAATAAGAAATACAGGTAAAGGGGTATAGAAAGCTATCTGGCCCTACAGGACAAAAGAGAAGACGGAGACAAGGGCAGAGAGGGAGGATAGAAGAGAGAGCAGATTGGTCACAGGGGCAATTAGAATGCTTGGGTTTGGAGGGGGGAGGGGATAAAAGGGGAGAAAATTTGTAACCCAAAATTTTGTGAAAATAAATGTTAAAAGTTAAATAAAAAAAAAAAAGAATTAAGAGCTTGGCACAAGAGATATAAAGCTTTGCCCAAGCAACAAACTCCCTGAAAATTAGAAAGGACCAAATTGAAACCATTGTATCTGTGAGACAACAAGAAATATTAAAACAAAGCCAAAGATTAAAAAAGAGAAGAAAGTTTAAAGTATCCCATAGCAAAAACAACTGATCTGGAAAAGAAGTCAAGAAGAAAAAATTTTGAAGTCATTGAACCATCTGAAAGCCATGACCAAAAGAAAAAAACAATCCTAGACATCATATTTCAAGAAACTTTAAAAGAAAACTACTAAGATCTCTTAGAATTGTAGGAATATAAAATGAACTGACCAGTCACCTCCTGAAACAAACTCCAAAAGGAAAACTTCCAAATATCATAGTCAAAATCCAGAGCTTCCAAGCCAAAGAATAAAAGATACTACAAGAGTCAGAAAGAAAGAATTCAAGTACCAAAGAGTCACATTCAGGAGCAATAACAACTTAGAAGCCACAATCATAAAGCAATGGAGGACTTGGCAGATGATATTCCAGAAATCAAAGGATTTACAGCTAAGAATAACTAACCCAGCAAGGCCTGTGACTTTGGAAAACAGATAGGATTGCTTTCTCTTTTGCGTACAAAGTTTTGTTGACATGTTATAGCTGGGAGAAGAATGATGATTTTCATTCTTATTAAAATTTTCTCTACCTGTAGTACAAAAAATAAATAAAATTAATCAATTTATATTATAACTATAATTACAATCAATAAAATTAATCAATCCTCTATTCCCAAAAAAGAAATTTGAATCCATTGTCTATTTCATCTAGATTTATTTAATTCATTTTCCAAGATTATTTCCTGCCTTCTTATGCTTTTGTAGTATTTTTGGATTAAGTCACATGTTTTAATAGTAAAAGAGAGATGGAAAAAGGAATAAACTTTTGAAATAAGAGCTAGTATTTAAATAGCTCTTTAAGTTTTGCAAAGTACCTAAAATATGTTATCTCATTTGATTTTCACAACCCTGTGAGGCAAGTATTGTTACTGTCCCCATATGTCCCCATAAATGAGGAAAACTGAGAATGAGACTGTGACTTCCCAAGATCACAGAGCTAGTTTCTGAGGCTAGATCTGAGCTAGTCTTTCCTGCCTCCATGATGAGTGTGCTACATAACACATCCCCAGCTCTCTAGGACCATAGAGTTAGAATTGGAGAAAGCTGGGAGGCCATTTACCCCAATGCTTCATTTTAGCAAATGAGGAAACTGAGACCCAGATCAATTGAATGATTTGCCCAAGTTTACATAGATAGTAAGTGACAGAGCTGGGGTTTAAACTTGTCAGAGATTGAGATCTGGTTCAAATCTCTAAGGTCATCTAGTTCAACCTTCTAATTGCAGAAAAGAGGAGAATGAGGCCCCAAGAGATGATGACTGACCCAAGTTCACACAGGAAATGATGGTCAGGAGTCAAACCTGTATCATCCAACTTCAAACACAGCCCTCTTTCCGCTATACAACTCTGCCTCTTTGGAGTGCTCTAGAGAGCAGCTAGTTGGCACAGTGGATAGAGTGCCAGGCCTGGAGTTTAAAGGACTCATTTTCTGAGCTCAGATCTGGTCTCAGACACTCAGTAGCTGTGTGATCCTGGGCAAGTCATGTAACTCTGTTTGCCTCAGTTTCCTCATCTGTAAAATGAGCTGGAGAAGGAAATCGCAAACCAATCCAGCACCTTTGCCAAGAAATCCCCAAAAGGGGTCACAAAGAGTTAGACACAATTGAAAAAAATGACAGAAAAAAGTCCTGTATCTCCAAATATGAACTATTTTAAACAATGAATAGTGGAGAACTAATAAAGAAGAAAATATAAGCCTACTTACTGTACAGAGCCCTATGGAGGAAAAGGGAAATATGTTGTCAGTTGTAAGATTATAGATAATATCTTTCTTCCTAAGAGCTGAAGGAAATAGGAGACATATATATATGTATGTGTCACACACATATATATATATGTTCCTTGTCATCGGGAAAAAAAAAATGAAACTATAAACATGATAGGCACTACGTATAATATATAAAAGGCATTTCCAGGTTGGCTTTATTGGTCATGCTTGTGGTCTGACGTTATAATAAAAAGTTGGTAAATGAGTGCCAGAGGGTCAAATCTAGTCTGCTCTTTTAAAATATGTAAAGTTATCATACCTCCCAGGTCATACAAAAACAAGCAGTGGATAGGATTTGGCCTATGATCTCTAGTTTGCTGACCTGTTTAAAGATGAAGGTGTTATGGATAATATATATATATGTATATATATACATATAAAACACTTCTCTACCTCCAACCTCTTTGGCCCTCCTATTCAATTTTTATAAAGCAAAGGTGCTTAATCAGTTTTGTGCAATGGACCCCTTTGGCAGTCTGGTCAAGCTAATGGATTCCCTTCCAGAATGGTGTTTATAAAAGCATAAAACTGAAAAAACACATAGAATTATAAAAAAGAAACTAATTATATTGAAATACAGTTATCAAAATATATTTTTTAAGTTCACTGACCCCAACTTAAGAAACCCTTCCCTAGAACCACATCCAGCTCTCATCAACTTAAGCACAGAACATTTGTAGAATCTCTTTAATGATAATTGATCCTCTAGTGACCATGGATATAGGGATCAGGCTTACAGTTCCTCAAATGATACTTGAGCTAGAATGATGATAAAAATTTCTGTTCTAAGGCTATGCTTTGTTGTTGAAGAACCTAAGGACAACATAGTCTCTTGAAAAAGGGAAAGTAAAGGCAGGAAAATGAAAAACAGTGAATATCTCAAGGCACCATCACATTGATTCCAAGTCTATTCTTGAGTGCCCCATAGGTTAATTAGAAGCTAAGACTAAGGCAATACCTTCTACATGAAGCCTTGCCTGATTCTTCTCGATGGCTCATATCCTCTTCCTCCAAAATATACCTTTCAGTTTTATTGTATGTCATTTGCATGGATTATATGCATGTACACATACATGCTGAAAAAGAACTGGACTAGGTATCTCTGTGGTCCTTTCCAGTTCTGACATTCTCCTTTTACTCAGGAACCCTGAAGGTGTTCCCCTCCCAGTTTGATTTTTTTTTTAAAGGAACCATCCCTTGAGTAACTACTTAAAAAGGCCTATTCATTGAATGGATGTATCTCACTCAAAGTGAGAATGTGATAAGACCTTAGCCTAAAATGGCCAGGGTCTCACATTGCATCTTGGACCATCTCTAGTAGTCCTGATGAATGAAAGTCAACTGCAAGTTATGTCATCATCTTGATGCCATGGCCCTCTTCAAGAATGAAGGACAAACACAACATTGGCATTCTCCTATCCTAAATTGGGTCTAAAAGATTAATTTCATGTTGAAAATAGTAGCCTTGACTTGGATCTCAGCTTCCAAGTTTCTTTTTTCTCTATATTACTAGGCGATGTATTGTTTGAGTGGGAGAACAAAGTCGCATCTTTATCCTCCACATTTCTTGATAACTCTACCACCACCACCATTACCACCACTACCACCACTATTACCAGCACTCGCTATCCCCTCTTTTTAGACTTTTCTCCCACCTCTGTATACTGAAGCTGTCCAAAGTAGCAAAGAATCTTGTCCCTCCCAACAATTTACGTTGCTCCCTTTCTTTAAAATCAATTCAATTCAATTCTACAGATACATATTAAACTCCTATTATGTATAAGACATGGGGCTAAGCATGGGGATAGGGATTGAACTTGTGATCTCATTCTAGGTCTAGGTATAGATATAACAAACTCCCAAGTAAGGAAATTCTCTCTGCCAATGCAAGGTGCCTTCTCTAACGGGTTGCCTAGAGCACTGAGCACTGAGAAGGTTGACTTGCCCAGGGTCACACTGTTTAAATGTGTCTAAAGTTTTGCTTTTCAACTTTAAGGAGAGCTGTCTATCCACTACGTCACAAGAGCAAAGAAATCCTTGGGTTTAGGGAGTTTATATTCTACTGTCACAAATTAGGCTGGAACTAGATTGGAATATTTCATCTTGGGACCAATAGGGATACCTGACAGACTTCGTGTAAGGGAGTAGCAAGGTCAGGTGCTTTAGGAAGATTATTATAATAACTTTGTGGAAGAGTGAATACGAGAGAGATTTAAAGACAGAAAAACAAGTGTGATGCTGCTATAATATTCTGAAAAGGAGAGGATGAGGGTCTGAACTAAGGTTGTGTTCAAGTAATTGGAGAGGAAGGCATGTGAGACATGTTGTGGATATAAAAGTAATGGGGCTTGGCCAATAAATAGATATGGGGGAAGGGGAAGGGAAGAGACTGAAAAAAAGTTGAAACTTTGGGGGGCTGGTAAAATGGTAATGCCTACATAGAAAAGGGGAAGTCTGGAGGAAGGGAGTGTTTGGGAGGGAATGAGTTCTGATTTAGGCAAGTTGAGTTTGAGATGTCAAAAAGAAATCCAGCTGAAAATGTTAGGTTAGTAATTGGTGATATGGGACTGAGAGTTCAGAAGAAAGAGGAAGTCTACACATGTAGAATTTGGAAGTTTTCTGTGTTTAGACCTTGTGTGAGAGGCTCCCTCCTCACGTAAAAGGCCCACATACACTTTGTAGGCCTCCCAGTTCTATTTATTATAGCCTTACCCAGATGGCCTGGAAACTTCAATATCTGATACCAATCTGAGAGTAACCAGTAGCTCACTTTATAGGAGCTCAGGCTCACAAGGCTCAGAACTTGAACTTACTTACAAGCTAATGGAAGCAGATTGGTAGGACTCTGATCTGAACCTGTAGAAATCAATGGTACATCCCAAGAAGCAAACATCCCCAAGAGACCAGTACAATCTGGCACATGACATGGCGTGACTCTCCCTCCCATGCTCTATACTCTAGCCAAAACAGCTTTCTTTCTCTTCTTCACACACAAAGCTCCATCTCGCATCTCTGTGCTCATACTTTGGCTGTCCTCCATGAATGGCATTTCCTCTCTTCTCACTGCCACTTCACAGAATCGCTCTCTTCCCTCAATAAACAGATCAGGCATTACCTTCCACATGAAGACTTTCCTGATCTTCTCAACTGAACTGCCTTGTACTTTGTACTTTTTTACTTTTATTTTCTTTATATTAATTCCATATATGCCTTTCCTGTTAGAATATATGTTTCTTGTAAGGATTACATCACTCATAAAATTTGTATCTTCAGTTCTTGGCACGTAGTAGACACGTAAACACTTGATGATTTATTAATTGATAGGGCTACACCTGGGGGACAGCTAGATGGGGCAGTGGAGTCAGGAAAACTTATCTTTGTAAGTTCAAATCCAGCCTTCAGACATTTCCTAGCTGTGTAGCACGGGGAAAGTCACTTACCCCTGTTTGCCTCAGTTTCCTCATCTGTAAAATGAACTGGAGAAGGAAATGCCACACCAATTCAGTATCTCTGCCAAGAAAACTTAAAGGAGGTCACAAAGAGTCCAACACAACTAAAAAATGACTAAAAATGAATACAGATGGAGGTAGTGAGCTTGTTACCCACTGAGGCTTCCCTCCATGGTTTTTCCTTCTGTACTCTTTTTATGCTTCTAGAAGTGTTTGCTTCCTGATGCTCTCAACCAAAACAGAAATTATTCCTCATTAGTGTTTCCAATCACTGTCTGCCTCCATTGTTCCAGTTCAAATATTCCTAGGAGGAGGCGGGCATTTTGCTGTCTTTTGTAGCCACTATTTGCCACTCTTCAACTCTTATTTCCAAAGGCTTTCCTTCAGTTCTGATTTTGGTCACTGGTCTCTAGAATTTGGAAATTCATATTTCCTCCAGCTTTGCTTTCACTTCTCTCTTTAATTGGCAGTTCTCTTCTACCGCAATAAATAGTAATCATCTTCTTTTCTAGGGGACCGACTCTTTAAATGGACTTATATGGACTTACAGGTGATTGCTTTTTCAAAAATGAATTCCAGGCAGTGAGGTGGTGCAATGGATAGAACACTCAAGTTCAAATCTGACCTCAGACATTTAATAGCTATGTAATCCTTGGTAAAGTATATAACTACTGTGTGTCTCAGTTTCCTTATCTGTAAAATGGAGATAATATTAACACCTACCGCCCATGGTGTTGTGAGAATAAAATTTGTAAAGCATTCTACAAACCATAGAGCACTATATAAATTCTGGCTATTATTTTTAATCCCCCCTCAATCAAATCCATACCTCCATTAATCTTCAACTTTCTTTTGCATAATGGTGTTCACAGTCCTTAAAATCAAGCAGTAATGAGTAGTTTGGGGGAATATCTCTTTCTTGCCATGAAGGCATGCCCCTGTCATTAATCTCATGTAGGCTTATGGTGAACCGCTATTGTTTTCTTCTTCTCTCCCCAAGCAAACAGCTGGTGTATCTCCTACTCATATCAACACTTTCTGAGTATGGAGTTTCAAGGGATTACTTCTGCTTCTTCACTGATTGATCCTCCATCCCTACAATAGATCATTTAAATTACCCAAGGCTGCTTCCAAAAACTATTGAGAAAAGAGGTTGGATAGTACCATATCATCCCAGCAAGTCTACCTAGATATTGGTAAATGGGAGGAAATTATATTCCCAGACTATAAGATTAGATATAATCTTTGATCATAGTAACTTATAAGGTCACCAAGGGAGATAATGTAGAGAGAGTAGAAACAAAGGGCCACACTGGAGTCTTGGGGCATCTACATGAGATAGTAGATGGTCATCTAGCAAATGAAACTTCTCAATCCTGGCTTACCCCCAGTATTTGCTCCTAAGCCTGAGCCATTAGATGCTGCTAGAGGAAGCCACAAAACCATTATAACTAAGTTCTACAAACTTACAAAATACACTTCTATCTTTTGACTTTTTTCAATTGACATACATTTACTTCATATTCCTCCAACCTCTTCTCCTCTAGCCATTAAAAAAACAAACAAAAAAAACCCCTAGTAACAAATAATCCATCAAGTTCCCTAATTGGTCACATGTAAAAGCTTGTGTCTCATTTGCCTCTTGAGTATAATACCTCTTTTTTCAGGAAGCAAGTGACATCCTTCATTATTAGTCTTCTGGAATCATGGCTGGCCATTGTATTTATCAAAGTTCTTGAGTCTCCACATCGCAGAAATTTTCCAAACTTTTCCCCATCTTCTCCTCCTTTGTTAGACTCTCAGAGGATTCTGTGGCTCTCTTTGTCAATGAAAATCTTTCCACTTTACTTAAATCCTCTATCCTGTGACTTTGTGTCTCCTATGAGAGCTTACCCTATTGATCATTTTCATCCTCAGCCTCTTAGGTTCAAACTCCTTTCTCACTATCTGGAAACAATCTTAAGTTTTCCCCATCCTAAAAACAAACAAATGAAAAGCAATTTTTCTTAGTCCTACCATCCTTCAAGATATTTTTCCTCCACTACTCCAATGATAAACTCCTAGGAAGAATTATTTCATCTCTGCTCACGACTTCAATTCCTCAACCTCAGAGTTCTGGCCTTTAAATCTACCACTCTACTAAACCAACTCTTCAGTGATAGTTTAACTGCTAAACCTAATGAGTTTTTCTCTCATTCTCATTCCTTTTCTTCTTCATTAGACATTGTTAACATCTTCTGTATAAGCTTAAAAAAAGAGTCGGAATATAAGATAGAGGAGGCGAGGCATGGCAGCAGATCATGTGGAAAAAAATCTGGTTTTAATTGACTGAAAGCTTAATATGAGCCAATAGTATGATGCAGCCCCTAAAAAATTTAGCACAATATTGAGCTAACTTAATAGAAACACAGTGCCTTAACCTAGGAAAATGATTCTCCTGTAGTACCGGTCTGACAACCCCTCTCCTCTATTCAACAAATTCCAATGGCTTCCTAGTGCCTCTAGGACCAAATAAAATCTCTCTTGTTTGCATAGCATATGGATGGAGAGATGGCCTCAGACTCAGGACCACTGGATTTAAGTCCTGACACACACTGGCTATATAACCCTGGCCAAGTCACTTATTTCTCAGCGCTATAGGCAATTAAAACTATATATTGCAGAGAAGGTGCTGAGCTGCATTGGTAGAGGGATTTTCCTAGACCAATGAAAACATAGGTCCAATCCCTGTCTCTATCTCTATCAAAACCTACCCCAACCTGCCTTTCCAGTCGTATGAAAAGTATAGTGCTGTTTCTCACACATAGCGCTTCATCTCCTGGCATCATGCTTTTGCTAACTCTTTCCCATTCCTGGAATGTATTCCCTCTTCTGCTCTACTCCTTTGAATTCTTAACTCCTTCAAGACTTTGCTTAAGAGTCAACACTTAAGTGAAACCTTTCCTGATCGCCCCAGTTACTTCTCTCCTCCCAACTACTTTGTATTTATTTTTCATTGACTCGTCTTTATGCATCATGTCTCCAAAGTAGAAGTTAAATTCTTTGAGGACAAATTCTGTTTTGCACTTTGTATCCTCAGAATCTAGCACAGAGTCTGGTATACAGATGGTACTTAATAGATGCTTTTTAGGCATACTTGTAAGATTTTTGGCTAATCTAGAGTTAGGGTATAAAGATATAGTTAGCTCTTTAGATAACAGAATCAAAAATTTAAAAAAAAATCATCTAGATAGAACAATAGGTTCAAAAATTCAACCTTGCAAGTTTATGGTTGAGGGGCATGAGTAGACACAAATTCATGAGGATAAAAGATCTAGGATTTTTAAAAACTTCAGGACAGAAAATGAAAATTGAGTTAACAATGTGACATAGCCACAAAACAAGCTAATATGAAGTAAGGCTGAAATGAGAGGCATAGAATTGTTGCTGATCATCTTATTTTGAAGAGGATCAATGACATAAAGTAAAGAAGTGTTGAGGTGGACGATCCTGTCAATGTACCCTTCCCTGATGAGATTCCATTTGGAATAGCATGCTCAGTTCTGGACACTACAGTTTAGGAAGGATATTGACCAGGGTGGTGAGAGGATGAGAGACCATGTTGTATAAGGATCAATGGATGGAACTGAAGCTATTTAATTTTGAAAAGAACTTAGGGAGGATGTGATAACGATCTTCAAATATTTGAAAGTAACAAAAGTTGTTCACATTTATATAACACCTTAACGTTGTAAATCACTATATAATTATCTTATTTGACCCTCACAACAACCCTAGGAGATAGGTGCTTATCTCCTTTTTACCAATGGAGGAAGTGAGAAAAACATAGGTTAAGTGACTTACCTGTCACATAGACAGTTGAGTGTCTAAGGTGTAATTTGAAATTGGGTACTCCTAAATCAAGTCTAGCAGCATCCACTGTGACACACTGCCTCTCTCAAGACTTGTTCTATTTGACTCCAGAAAGCAGAGCTAAGAACAGCAGATGGAAGGTGTAGAAAGACAGATTTTAGCTCAACTAAGGAACAGCTAGCAATTAGAGTAGTCCAAGGGGAGGGGCCCCTTCACTAATGGTTGTTAAATGGAGGCGGGATGATGATATTGTAGAAAGAAGCTTTGGCCAATCACAGGTAGGCCTGGACCAGAGGTTCATAATCTTTTGTGTGGGATGGACCCCTTCAGCAAGAGTTTGATGAGGTCTAGGGACCCATTCTCAGAATAATGCTCTTAAATGAATGAAATAAAATAGGTAGGAAACCAATCATAATGGAACAGCTACCAAAATACTAAAAAACAAATTAACATTATACCAATATATATGTTTCTTATATTAAAATATTATATAACAAGAGAACAAATTTGAAATAAAGGCAAGTTCAAATTAAATTTATTTTTAAATGACAGTGTGAAGCTGCTGTCAAAGAATAAGAAGAATAACAAAAAAGGCATGTTTGAATAAGAATAGTAACAGGCATGTCATGTTGGACATCCAAATGATTTTCAACAGTAAAGTATATTGAAAATATATTTTATTTCTATTGGTGGCAAAGTCACAAGTAATGCTAATGCTACTGCGGTTTATTGCTTTCATTCATAATTGGAGGAAAGGCTAAATTTCAGTTAGAATTTAGGAAAAATAAAAATGGTCTTTTTCTATGCAAGTTCATGGACTCCGTGAAGTATGTGAATTTCAGATTAAAATCCCTGTTCTAGATAATCTCGGAGTCCCTTCACTAATGAAACTTTGTGATTCTAATTCTGTGAAAACAACTCTGTGGGAGGGGAAAGTAATAGTGGGAAGTGGGAATTATTCTGAACTTGATAACTCAAATTCCTCTGGGGGATGAGAGAGAATAATTACAAAACAGAATCATTCTATAGGACCCTGATAACTAATCCCATTTTATTTCTTAGAGGGAAGCCAATGTACATTGTGCCTTTTGTTTTTTTAAATACCATAACCACTCCTTGATAACTTTCCCCATAGACTCCTCCCTTTTACAAAATAAAAAATTAAGCAAAACTAACCAACTTAGTGATCATATCTGACATTGTACACAACATTACTCACCCGCAGTCCCCCACATTTCTACGTTAAAGAGGGCTGTTTGCTTCCTTTGTCCTCTGGTAGCCAAGATTAAGCACCAAATTATAGGGAGGAAAAGTCAGGAAACTGCTCTTCTAATAGATCCTTAATAAATATGTGTTGGTTGAGCAGCTGGCTAACATGTTTGTCTTCGACACTAAATGGTAAAAGTCATGGTGGACTTCTTTTCCCTTCTCAGCTCCCCCAAAAGGAGTCCACTCTGGGAACCAGTGTGATACTGTCAGAGAGGCCACTGTTGTACAGAAGTCGCCAACCAGTGCTCCACAGCCATCCTGGCACCGAAGACAGGAAGAACAAGGATCTGATGAATTATCCATCGCTTAGCATGAATGAGTTTGAATATTCTATCATGCCTCTCAGGATATGTATTTTATATACCTTTATGTACATTTTAAATATTTATACTTAGACATTTTATTTATATATTTTTCACATAAATGTTTATGATATTTATATTTTCAAACAGGATCCTGTAGGCACCAAGAAGGGGCCTTATCATCCATGGTCAGGCATAACAAAGAGGTGTGAGTCTAAATGCTGTAACAGGATCGGAGCCTGCAGGGTTCTGGACAGGACTGAAGATTCAGGGTGGGTGTCTCTGACATTGGGCCATGGGTCAGGGTATGAGAGATGGAGAAAATGAGCCACGAGTTTAAACCAGCCATTTATGTTCTTACCATCAGATTCAGGCCAGTACTTTCTTTTATATGTGGTCCTGTAATCGGGAACAGGCCACATGTATTTTGACCCCTTCCATCACCCTTTTTAGCCAGAAAGCTCCTGTTGGACAGTTGCACAGCCTGGATCCCCTGTCCCTTCTTTTACTCTGCTCTCCATTCCTCTTCTGTAGAGAGCGAAGGATGTTTCCTGCCTAAAGACATTGCTGGGGTCATCTTTGTGTTCCTCAGTGCTCTTCATCATCCTCCTGGTTCTGGTGATAATAACAAAGATTGATAATTATAATTCATTCATCCATCTAGACATTTCCCCTTGGAGGAAGAAGAAGAAGAAGAAGAAGAAGAAGAAGAAGAAGAAGAAGAAGAAGAAGAAGAAGAAGAAGAAGAAAGAACATAAGATATAACCTCAAGGAAGACTTCTATGCTAAGATGAGAATTTTTCTGATTCAACTGGCCGCAGACCAAAGTAATCACTTCCCTCCAAGGGAAAGCACAGCCCTAGTTTCAGTGCCGTAAGACTACATTCAGATACATCCCACCCTGGAGCCATTATCATCTTTTCCCCTGGGCTGAGCATCAGTTCCCTAGACATGTTGACCTGATCTACTCTCATTTTACTGTGTGTTGGAGCACTGACACAATAATGCATTATCTTAGTCATGCCCATTGACTCAATCTCCCTACATATGATATTCCAGGTCTCCTCCATTTGATCCTCTTCAATTCCTTTCTTGCTACCTGAAGACCTCAGCTGCTGTGAAGGAACCATTACAAGAAACAATTATTATGCTAGCGTATTCCTGGAGTGGTTAATACCACAAAACAGTAAGACTCCTGGGAGTCCAAAAAGTCACATGCTATGGAGAGCCCAAATGACTCTTGTTTAATTTCCCCTCCAAGGAAACCCAGGTAGAAAGTTGGAAGTGGAAAGCACACTGAAATCTCTTTTTTTTTTCATTTCAGTCCGTCCTAGACAGAGCCTTTCCTTTCTTTGTACCTCTGTCTCTCCTCATACTAATTTACATGATCATTCATTCTTCTAATCAATAAGCTTCTATGACTTTTAATTGCTTCAAGGATAAGATATAAAGTCCTTTATGACCAGCTTCAACTTTTTGTCACATCCTCATTTTATATTACTCCTCTTTTCCACTTCAAATTGGCCTTCTCTCAGTTCTTCACACATAACACACCCTCTCCCATCTCCATACCTTTATATTGACCATCCCACATGTCTGGAATTAATTGCTTCCTCACTTCATCTGGTAGAATAGCTCTTTACTTTAAGACTCAGTTGAAATACCACCTCTTCTAAGTTTCCTGAATCTCCCCCCTTCCATAACTATATTGTATTTCATTACCTTGTATTTATTCTGCATATATGTATGTATGTACTTATATGCATGTATATATTTAAATAGGTACATATATGCATGTTTTCTCCTCTATTGCATGTAAGTTTCTCAAAAATAGACTGCTTCATTTTTTGTCTTTGTCTCACCACCACCTAGGATAGTGCCTAGTGTATAACAGTATACATATATAATAGTATACAATAATCAATCCTTGTTGATTGATTGGTTGATTGGTGAAGGGTTTGGATACTGTCACTCAGAAATTGATCATTCATAATTAAAAGGTCATCATATCACCACCTTCTTTAAAGCAGTATTCTCACACACAAGAAATTTCCTAACCTTTCACCCCAAATGATGCTTCTCTTCCAGACTGATTTATTATAGAGCCAATGTTTTACCAATGTCCCCTCCCTCACCCCTTTATTCCTTGTGCCCTTTCCCTCTCCTCTTGCAGCCTCTCATTCTCACTTTTTTTTGCCCTCCCTTTCTCTCACCTTCTCTTAACTTCTCTCTTCATTCCACTTTTCTTAGCTCTGTCCTCGATCTCTGTGCTGATCCATTCCCTTGGAGATGTCATAGGACTTCCTATGATGTTTCTCATTTGTTGTTGCTGCTGATAAGCTACAAGTCAACAAAACACATGTGAAACCATTTTAATATTTCCAACCCTGGAAATCAGACAGATATTGTCAACATTTCTACCACTGCATAAACATATTAATTGTGGATACCCCCAATTTTGGCCTCAGTCCTGAAATGAAGTGGGCAAACTCTAATGAGAAAGACATATGACATTTAAAATTTCAAATGCAGTCTAGAAATCCACAAGTAGGATTTCTTGCCCATGTTAATAACTCGTGACATTAGGTCATTAAAAAAAGGAAAGATGTCATTTCATCAGCATCTTTTACCATTCAAGTTCTGGTAAGATTTGCTTTTCTTGAGGCTTTCTTTGGGTGGCATAATGGAAAGAGAAGGAGGGGAAGAGAAAGATATGGATCTTATACCCAATCAAAATCATCTCAGGCCCCCAAAAGGTTAATCTAATCTAATCTAATTGAATCTGATACAGTTTTTGGCTACTGTAGAGATCCTAGTTCAAGACACATGAAATATTGAACTAAGGAAATAAAGGAACTGACAGGAAGAACTGTTGCCTCAAAAAGGTCTTACTGCCTCTTACAAATACTAATGTTTTGTTCATTTGTAATGATTAACACAAAGAGGTTTTCTTCCCTTACCTCTGTGGACTCAGACCATTTCTGTCTGACCTTTCATTGATGCTGATTTAAGGGAAGAAAACGTTCTTCCTGTATAAATTTTTTAACCTACAATGTCAATTCAAGGGTTAAGTCCTGGGACAGTACAATGGACAGAGACTTTGTCTTGATCCCCCAGCATGATATCATGGCTCTGAAAGCTGCAATTAACAATTTTTTATTTCTCTGTTAGACTCATTAGGTGGTTTGTTTTCCTGGAATGGTTCCTTTTACTCTCCCTCTCCTCTTTCTTCTTCCTCTCCCCTTTCCTTTCCTTTCCCAACTTAGTAATGTCTTTGAAAGAGAGCACAGCTTTGCTCCTTAGGATCATGTTGGGGAGGATTGTTGGCTCATTTTTGCTTCCCCCTTTTTCCCCAACCCTCTTCAAATACATTATAACAACATCCTTTGAGACTGTAGCTCATGTCACCTTCTACAGGAAGCTTGAATTGATTCTTTCTAAGTCATTAACGCTGTTCTCCACCCCCCAAGCAACCAATACACACACACACACATACACATACCCACATATGCATACACATGTGTGCTCTCTTTCTCTATAGAGATATGCTATATATGGGTATGAATGTATATTATGCATATTTTAAGTTTATTCACCTATCATCATATAATAACCCCTAGATCATGTAAGCTTTTTAATGGTCTGTACTATTTTTTTTTGCCTTTGTGTTCCTGAAACTTATCATAGTATTACACAGGAAGGAAGGAGGGAAGGAAGGAAGGAAGGAAGGAAGGAAGGAAGGAAGGAAGGAAGGAGGGAGGGAAGGAAGGAAGTAAAGGAGGCAGAAAGAGAAGAAAAAGGGAGGGGGAGGAAAAAATAATATTAGCTTTGTATTCACACTGGACATGTACTTAAGGAAGTCCTGTGCTCGCTTCAAAGTATCGTCCTCTCAGCTAGCTGTTATTTTGAACCCGATTTCCCTGTACCCCATGCTCAGAGAGCTGATTATTAAGGGGGCCCTTTTCTCTACAACTTCCATGATCCTTGAGAAGTTTTCTTCCTTCCCCTTCTATTTGTCCCTTTTTTCATCTCCTCATCCTTTCCTTTTATTATCTCATCTTTCCACTTTCCTCTTCACTCTCCCTATTTATCCCTATGCTATCAGTTCAGGAGGTGATTACGATAAATCAAAAAGTCATTGGAAAACTAGGGTGACCCGAAGGGGAGTTATGATGGGAAAAGTCCCAGTTCCCCATACATATGACCTTCAGCTTACTGCTTGTCTCTTTGAGACCAAAACAGCATTATATGGCACCTTCTAGGCTCACTACTATGAGACTGGCCCTGATCCTGGTCCTCTGGTGGTTGATCCAACAGTTGACTCTGAGATTGTCTTCTCTGAAGCATTTCCCGGTAGAAAATATGACAGCTGAAGCCCTCCTGGATTCCATGCTGGGCATGGTGTAAGAGGCCTTCCAAGTTGGGAAAGATCCTGCAACAGGCCAAGCAGCGGAGCCCATAGTTTGTGGTGATCAGCCAATCAGGCGTCTCCCTTATCTCTTGAATACAATCTGATGGTACTGGTGTCTCAGGCTCTTCAAATTCCTGAAAGGCATCTCCCTCCCAAGAATCAATCTCACTGACCAGGTCGCTAGTTGAAATACTTTCAAGGGGAGAGCTGGCTCTTTTCTGCCTCTCTGTGAATTCAGCCTCCCTTACTCGAGGCCTGATACCAATTGGCTCAAACCCAGACTCTGTCTCCCAGGCCACGGCTACTCCCTGGACCGTTTGCACCCGGGTGTAAAAGGCATATGTATTCTGCTGAGACTTGTTCTCCTCTGGGATGGTTATTGAAGAGAAACAGGAGTAATATTGTGAACAAGACTGGAGAGCTGAGGGTGTTCTATGACTATGAGCCTTGGACTCTAAGCCAGCATCTTGGGCTCTGCTTACTGAAGGGCCAGGGATGGGCACAGATTCTTCTTCCTTCACATCTCCTACAGAACGAAAGGAAACAATCATCAATTTCCTTTCTTGCAGTCGATCAACTCACATTGATTATGTGTTGATTAAGTGCCAGACACTGTGCTGAGCTTTGAGAAGACAACAAAAAAGAAAGAAAAAAGGATGTCCTCCTCGCAAAGAGCTCACGCTCTAACAGGAAGATGTCATCATTACATCCAAGATGAATACAGAGTAGAAGAAAGTAGATTTCTAGGGAAAGGTACTAGCTGCTGCTAGACAGGACCTCCTGCAAGATGTGATACTCAAGGTGCATCTTAAAAGAATCCAGAGATTCTAAAACTAGGAGGTTAGATGGGAGAGGCATCGGGAGCAGCCAGGCAAAGACAAGGAGGTAGGAGTTGGAGGATTGCACATGAGAAATAGCAAGTCAATCAGTATGGTTGGGCTATATAGTGCATTCATGGGAGTTACACATTTTAAAAAAGCTGGAAAGGTAGAAATGAATCAGGTGGTAAAGAGTTTTAGATACCCAGCATAAGACTTTATATTTGATCCTAGAGGTAAGAGTGAGGCTGCTCGGTGGCACCATAGTACACAGAGCCCTAGGCATGGAGTCAGAAAGCCTTGAGTTCAAATCCATATTCAGACATACATTTAGTAGTGGTACTAGTAGTAGTGGTGGTGGTAGTGGTAGTGGTAGTAGTAGTGGTAATGGTAGTGATAGTGGCAGTAGTAGTAGTAGTAGTAGTAGTAGTAGGGACTTGAGTTCAGGCCTTTCTGATTCCAATACCAGACTTAATGAGAAGACAGGTACTGATTCTGGTGTGTCATCAATGAGCTATCTCACTAGACGTAGAGTCAAGGGATCTTCTGTCTTACATTTGCTTGCTGGGTGATTTTGGAAAATTCTCTTTACATTTCTAAGCCTCTGTTTCCTCATCTGGAAAAAAAGGGGGAAATAATTGCCCCTAGCTCACAGGGTTATAGGGAAGATCAAATGATATAATGTACGTGAAGCTCTTTGCAGACCTTGAAGTACAATTTAGATGTGGATTGTTTATCAATTATCATTACTGATGTTGGTGGTATGGCTCTTATTTCATATTATTGTTGTGTTGCGGCTGATTTGTTGTCATCCAAATCCTCATGTGAGTTTCAATTTCCTTTCCGCACCTTTGAGTGGGGCATGAATGGGGAGCCTGTGGTCTAGAGGCTACATGTAGCCCTCTAGGTCCTCCAGTGCAGCCCTTTACTGAATCCAGACTTCACAGAACAAATCCTTTTTTTAAGAGGGTATTTGTTCTGTGAAGTTTGGATTCAGTCAAAAGCTCATATCTGAGGACCCAGAGGGCCATGTAACCTTGAGGTGGCAGGTTCCCCACCCCTGGATTAGGGTAACTAGCCTGTATCACAACTGAGAGAAATTTCAGCTGAGTAAATTCTTTTTTACCTGTGCTGAGAGAATGCATCAACATATCTACCCAGACAATATTAAGAGAACTGCTCTCCTAAAAGAATAATCATTTTCATCATAGAATCTTTCAACATGAGTAGAATTCAATGTCTTTCTTTCTGTCCCTGACATCCTAGGAAAATAACCTTTGCTCTGTCCTATGCTCTGCTTCTTCTTACCTGCCTGCTCCCAAAAAGGTACCCAGTTCACACCATCCAATTCCTCAGCAGGTTGGCATGGAGCCTTGCTATAGGGCAGATCCTTCTCATTCCCAGTGTCAACATAATGGCGCTTCATGATTAGCAAACTAAACAACCCTTGGCAAGGTCCTTAAAAACCACCTGGTTCCTTTCTTCCCTGATCTAAGTGGGTTCTCAGTGTTCTTGTAGCTGGTGATGGGTTTGCCTCTGCTCCAAATATGTTGACTCACAAGGATGGACCCAGGCAGCAGCTCTCAGATCTTGCTTCAGTCTGAGCAGCTGTTAAGGTCCAAATGGTCACCAAGGCCCCTGAAGAGTTCTGTGACCTCGTCAATGACATGGGATGGTTCTGGGACTACAGGTGAAAATCAGACATGGCAACAGCAGAAGCCATCCACCTCAGCCACAAGAGGAACAAGGATTTATTAACTTGGTCTCAGGCTTTCATTTATGAGGAAGACACACATACCATTAAAATATATCATGTGATCGCATGATAACTATAAAAGTGGCTCATGACTTGAAAGACAAATGAATGAATGGATGGAAAAATAGATAAGTTAATGAATGAATAAGTAAATGGATGATGAATGCACAAATGAATGGGTGAACAAAGAAATCTGGTAGATGCAGGAATAGATGAAAAAATGAACAAATGAATGAATGAATGAATATGTATGGAAATAAATGGATGATAAATAGGTAGATATGAATAGCTAAATAAATGGACAACAGAAAGAAGGAAACAAAGAGAAAGAAAGGAAAGAAGGAAAAGAAGGAAGGAAGAAGAAAAGCAGAAAAGAAAGAGAGAAGGGACTTGTTCTCCATTTTCCAGAGTATGATATCCTGATTTGTGGACCTTCACATAGATTTTCACAACAATGCTTTAAGATAGCCCTTACATGTACTAATATCCTCCATTTACAAATGAAAAAATGAAGATATAAAGATATTAAGTAATTTACCTAAGATCACACAGTTTTTAAGGCAAAACTAAGACTCGAACGCAAATCATTTAACTCCAAGCTTAATGCATACATCACACTACTTAAATAATTGTATATTATCCAGTGATTGATGGGTAATTAAGATAGTAGGTTACGCAAACTTCATCCTAATTAATAATTTTGAGCTCTCCTCCTACACCTTTTATTAGCAACCCTAACATGTGCTAGATCTGTCTGATATGATCTTCATCTTTGTTGAATTGCCTTTCTCTGATGCTCACCTCATCAAATGCACCAAGCCCTGTTGAGTCTTCATATCTACCTCTTTTTGTGCTTATACCACTATCACACTAGCTCAAGTGCCTATTATCTCCAACCTGGAATACTACAATAAGACTTCTCAAGGTGAGTTAGCTCTGGTCCCTACATGAGACCTGAAGCCAGCATGATTTTTAATATCCTATATGAACTGCAGCAGTGAACAAAGCAGGCTCTTTGGTAGGTCACTACCCACGAAGAGCTGCAAAGGTGAGTGTGTGGGGTGTGTGTGTGTGTGTGTGTGTGTGTGTGTGTGTACAAGGGGAAGGCAGTGGAAGGGAGAAATTAAGGAGTTTGAAAAGTTTGATTTCCAAAGTTTAGTGTTAAGGCATCAAGGAGATGGAAAGGAGGCAAATGCAGGATGCAGGGACTTTCCAGGATGCCTGAAGTCAATTCAGTCTCTGAAATACACGTCTACTTCTTTCTGGACTTCTGCAGTCTTTGGCGTTGCAGATGACAAAAGGTCTTTCTATTGGAAACCAGGTATCGGTAACTTGTTGAAGGAATAGGCTTTATTTATTTATTTGGTCTGGGGCTTAGTCAAGGACAGTGATTCTCAGATGGCGCATAAGTTAGATCAATTTCTGAGAATCATTGATAAAGTAGAATACTTAAACTATGAAGTGGAGATTGTCTCAGTTAGGCCTTGGGGTGCTGAAGGCTGAAGAAGCATCAGAAAGTCTATGTGCCAACCCCCCCCCATTGTAATCAGCAATACCATGAAGGAGCTTTGAGTCCCTGTCTGAGCTCAGTGGGGCTACACAGCGGTTCACAGAGATCCTCACATGGCTGCCTGTGTGGACTTCAGCCTGGAAGAAGGTTATCACATGGTTATATCTAGGGAAAAAAGTCAGCTCCCAGGACAAAGAGATGGAGAAAAAGCTAAAGCCAAGATCTTCATTGGGCCAGCAGATGACTTAAAACGGAGCTTATTCTAGGTCTTATACCCTGTCCCAGGATCAGGATTGTTGCAGAGGACAGGGAAGAGCACCAGGACCAAGCTCTCCCATCCAGAATTGCTCAGAACATTAGTAACAGAATCTAGCCTAGAGAGAAGACAAGACTAAAGGCCTAGCCACCCAAGTGGGTAAGATCAAGCAGAATCTGGCCCCTCATAAAGTTCCAGTCTAAGAACTGGGGCTAGAGTCATCAGTAAACAAAAGAAAACTCCAAGTACAATGAGGAAATATGAGTGAAGAGCAACCCAGGGGAAAACCCTGAAAAATGCAGTAACTCTACTCTAGTATAATATATAAATATAAGTTATAATATATAATATTATAATATAATATATGAATATAAGTTAAACTCAGGAAAAAATAAGGATGACTCAGAATAGATGGAAGAAATTAAACAAAAGATAAAAAATTAAATTAGGACTCAAGGGAACAATAGAAAGAGAATAAATAGCTTAGAACAGAAGGCAGAAATCATAACCCAAGTAGTGGATTCACTGAAAATAGATTAGAGCAAAGAGAACTCAAAGGTGGGGAGGGGCAGTTCAAGTATTTTAGCAGCTTAGAGGCACATTTTTACCTTCAGGTTCATGGATATGTTCTAAATGACTGAATTTGTTAGAGGTTTATCTATAAATAAATATAATTTTCTAATAATTTTGGCACTAGCCATTCAGCTGTTTTCATTTTTGTTTGTCTTTTGGTCTTAAAGAGGACCATGACATCTGGAAGCTGACACCATGACTTGCAAGTGAGTTGGATTTAAGGGGCTGGGGGGAACTGTGTAAAGTCATGAGCCTCAATCTCTCTTCTGGAGCCACTTGGGTCCAGAAGCAAGATATAAATCAGGATTCCTGGAGATGGCCCTGGATGCAGTGGAAAACCTTGGCCTTTTTAAGCTAAGGTCTTTCCCAGGTCTCAGTTAAAAATTCAGACAGCTGATAGACTGTGTGGTTTTCGTTTACACAAACATCCTTAAAATATCTTTAACTTTTCAAGTTGTTGACAATGGTCAACTTGAAGAGATGGGTGGTTGACTGCATCATATCACAATAAGTGGAACAGAAAATTTCATCCAGTAAATATCTGAGCAAAAAAGGAGATGGGCTGGCTATGTTGCTGCTCATTCTTCATAATAGAAAAGGACCGATGACATCATGATGTTGGGGTCAATGTACAGTGTGTCCAACATGGCTGATCGCTCCAATACAAGCTCAGAAAGCTACCACAAGTTGGGCACAAATAGTTCAAATATTTGAAATGGAGATGTCTCTAGATTTGTGCATCTCATGTTTCCTTTTTTCCCAATGTGATTCTGCTTTACTCAAAGAACACAGTACCTGCTTCTTTGATGCAGACCCATCATGCTGGGCCAGTATCTCCCATGTCTCACAGTCTTTAAAGTGTACTTGCATCACTTCTTCTGACCTCCATGTAACCGCCTGACTTATGAGGGTTCTCCTTAAAATAACCTTTTAGGTAAATGTACATTTGTCATTTAGGCTATGTGGCCAGTCCAACACAGTTATACTCTCTGCAGCTGTAAAGCTCAAGAGAAAAACTTCAATAGGACACCTTGTCTTGCTAGGTGATCTTCAGAATCTTTCTAAGACAATTCAAATGGATGTGGTCTAAATTTCTGGCATGGCTGGTAGACTGTCCAGATTTCACAGTGAAATGTGTGAAATGCGTGAAACCATGAAGCCAGCATAATGGCTCTGTAGACCTTCAGTCTGGTGGGAAACCTAATACCTCTTCTCTTCCATATTTTCTTTGCTCCCAAACTCTGAGCTAGCTCTGGCAATGTATATGTCAACCTCATCATCTATGTAGAAATCCCGGG
This sequence comes from Notamacropus eugenii, assembly GCF_028372415.1. NCBI lineage: Eukaryota > Metazoa > Chordata > Mammalia > Diprotodontia > Macropodidae > Notamacropus > Notamacropus eugenii. The sequence continues at coordinate 218,526,889 of NC_092872.1, read as the reverse complement.
AAAGCATATGGAGAGGAAAAGTAAACTGGTCATATAATGAGGGCATAGAAGGAAAACAGCTTGAAAGGGGAGATGATCCTTGGAGAATTTGTGGGAGGACATGAAGAAGCTTCACACGAGATGTGAAACCTGTTTGGGCCAAAGCCTGAACTGGTAGTTGGAGTACCCTGACCAATGGAAACACAAATGCATTGAAATATTTTAAAAAGAAAAAAAAACTGAAGCACTTTCAAAATCATTTAAAAGCCCTTTGCCTGCAAACAGTGTGCTCTTTGGAATGATGCCTATTCCTTAACGTCAGCTACAAAGCAGGATTCTCAGTGACGCTTTGATAACCTCCATTTATATTACTGTGCACTTGAAAATAATTAAAGAATATTTCTTCACAAGAATTTTATTATTCAGACTTTTCGCTAGCTAAGACTAACTTTTTAAGGCACTCCCCCTTTCTCTACCCAAATTCATATACATTATTCAAAACGAGGAATGTTTAAATTCACAATATCTATAATTAGAGGGTTGTTGTGAGGAAAATTCTTTATAAAACTTAAAGTGCTATGGAAATGTAAATTCTTAACATAGAATAATAAGACTAAAAACTATAATTCAAGTTGTAAATGGCAGATGATTTCAGAATCGTTGAATCTCAGAACTGGAAGGGGACCTCAAAACAATATTGCACTGAGGGGGAAAAAAGTCTTACTTTGAAAGAAAACTTTAAAACCTTCCAAAATGCTAAAACCTATCCAAGGAAAATATTTTCTGGAAGAAAGATATTTTCAGAAAAACAAAAACATCAATAAAAATTAATGTAAAAATCATAATGTAATATTTGAAAAATAACTGATCTCCTGGGATTTTGTAGGTCAAAATATAAGCATTCCCTTTCAGTCTTGAAAGTGATTTGGGACTTGAAATCTTTGAGCAGGAAGAAGGACTTTAGTCTCTTGTAGGAGATCTTAAAGGAGAAAAAACAGTCTGCAGGAGATAGGCTGAGAGGAAGGAGTGGGAGAACTGTTTCCCCAGCTTCCCCTGGGATCTAATCTTCTGAATAGGCCAGCATTGAGGGTACAGCGGCAGTGACTGACTGAAGAAGTTGAAAAGAGAAACTGAAGACGGTAGGAGAAATAGGCCAACAGGCCCTTGCAGGAATCTCAGAACAGAGAACTCCAGATGAAGTTATTGATTGCTTTTGATTTCTTAAGAACCATGGGACATTTTTTTTTTTAAAAAGTCCTATTCTTTCCCTTCCCCATGCCTATCTAGGAACAAACACTAAGACTTCTCGCTTCATTTACCTAAACATTTACTGATTCTTCAACTTGCCTCAAATGTAGAAAGGCCAGGGTTTACTAGAGGTATGTTTTAAAAAAAATAATAAAAAACATTAAATTAGGTCCAAGAGTCAAATTCTCTAAATGTTAGGAATTTTTCAAAATGGGAGTTCTGAGCTACTGTGATTGAACTAACTTTTCATGTAATATAAATTTCATAAGACAGCAAGAAAAAGTGGCCATGATAATCTGCAGGCTGTATTTTTGTTTGAAGAATAAAAATGCAGAGCTAGTGATTGCAATAGACTATGTCAATCAAATGTGTAAAGAGAAGGGGAGGAGTAAGGAGACAGTAGCGGCCAAATACTCCATAGCAACACTCAGTGGTGGCCTTTGGATGACAGATCTTTGAACCATACTACCTCCCCTAAAACCTCCAGTGTCATGAATGGGCTGCCATCCAATGAAATCAGGGTCCTTGAAACATTAAGGGATTTGAAAATGTTGGAACATTTTTAGAATATTAGATTGATTTGAAACTCAGGGCTAATTTTAAAAACTAAACTATCTTATTTTATTCTCACAACAGCCCTGTGAGGTAAGTACTATTATTGTTCCCATTTGACAGTTGGGGAAACTAAGGCAGGCAGAGATTAGGTGACTTGCCCATTAAGTGTCTGAGGCTGGATTTTAACTTTTATGTCTTCCTGATGGATAGGTTCAGCATTCTATCCATTATACCACCTAGCTGTCTCAAATATCTCTTATATAGGGGGATTTTTCCACCTAAGGAATCTAGCTCATGGACCTCTAGTTTTCTCTACTGTTCCATTTGATTTCTGATTTATCTAAATAGTTAGATGCATGGAGAACCTTGGAGGGTTGGGGAGGTGGGGGAAGCAAGGCTGTCATTCCAGAGACTGTCCTGCCTCAACGTATTTCAGCTGTTTTGTAGCTGTTGGTCCTGCCTTGCCAGAAACATCCTTGCTTCATTTCCAAAGCCAGGAATGTTTGTACTTTAAACTGGGGGGAAAAAGGCCTCACTCAGCACTTTCCCAGGACTCTTGACTACAATCCAGTCCCATTTCTCATGTTGCATTGGAGGCCTCTAATTCATCAGGGATGCCTGAAGCTAACTTCCTTCAGACTTATCTTTTCTTCCAAGACATATCACACACCCCCAGTCTCATTTTGATATGTTGAAAAAAAAAATGACAGGAAATAGTTTTCCCTCTGCCACAAAGGGGGATAAAAATGCTAAGTTTGGTCTCAGTCTGTGTCCAGCTTGGGATTCACTTAGGTACCCAATGAGAACAGAATTCCTCAGGCTGTCACATAGAAGGAAGATTCAACTGATTCCCCATGACCCCAGAAAACAGAAGTAGGAGCAATGGTCATATATTGAAGAGTAGTAGATTCTGACTGATGCAAAGAAAGTATCCTGAGGATTAGAGTTACTCAAAAGTGGAATGGGATTCTCAGCTCACTGGAGGCTCTTACATGAAGGCTTACATGGGTGCTGCAAAAGAGATTTTTGTTCAGGTGAAGGTTGATCTTAGGTGAACTTCAGAACTTCTTCCAGCTCGAATACTCTGTGATTTTATGATATCAAATGGGAACAAATGAGATAGTATATACAAAATATATGGCAAATTTTAAATACCACATAGATATCAGTTATTTCATTATTATCCTTTCTTTTTTATTCTTTTTATTCTGAACTTAATAACTAACCCCCCCCCCAAATAAACATTTCAATCTAAAAGCAGAGCACAAAAAGAGGATTGTCTATAAAACCATGAATCTTTATTCCATACAGCTTGGGTTTTGCTTTTGTTTTAAGATAAAGGATACTTAGAGTACAGTTTGAAATTTTAATAGCTTGAAAGTGCAGTAAGATTGTTGTAACAGCCTGTATATAATAGCTAGGTGTGATGACATGCATGTCTGTAATGTCTATGGAGAGGCTAAAGCTAGTGGATTGCTTAAGCACAGGAGTTCTGAGTTGGTCTAAAGCCAAGTGGGCACCTACATGTAGTTCAGCAATAATATTGTGAGCCTCTAGGAGAAGAGAGCGGGGAGTGAGGGCACCAGGCTGTCCAAAGATGGCCATACCTCTCAGAAAAAAATAGCAAGTTAAAGCTTCCATACTAATCAGTATTGACCTCAGGTCCATCGATGCTGAACTTGCAACCTTGATAAGAAAGAGAGACTGAGATTCCAAAGACAATAATATGTAATAAATTCAACATGTTACATTTGAAACTGTTCTATCTTTCAATCTTTTGACTTCGTTTTAATATAACTTCTTGTCTCATGGAGTAATTGATTTCAATTCAGTCTGTTCTAATTTTCAAGGAGTCCTTTACTAGGGTAAGATTTACTACTCTCCATTCTAACCTATTTAGTCTGATTATTTCCTTAAGAGCTTTTATTTCATTTATTTTTCTCATGCTTTATTCCTTCCATATGTTTACATGGTCCTTGTGGAAAATCCAATTTTGGCTTTGCAGTTGCTATGCAGTTACTTTCTTCTTCAGGGTTGGAATTTTGGTTATCTCTGGATTGATAATAATTCATCAGAATTAGTGCTTTCTGTTTCCTCAGAGTTTCAGCCTTAGTTCCTGAACTGGGGCTTTTTACCAGGTCCAGGCTCTGCCCCCTTTTGTGCTTTAAGATGGGGTGGTCAGCCTGGCTTGGTCTCAAATTCTCTAAATTCCCTCTCTGTTTTAGATCTTTGAGGTTCTTAGTGTTCTGCTTTTAGGGGTTCTCTAAGATGTCTCAGGACTGTCTGAGCCTGAAATGTCCCATTCTGAGTGCTCAGTTTTCAGGGATAATTGGAATGCTTCGTCTTCCATCAAAAGTGTCCTGATTCTTCAGTAGAGAATGACCTCTCCTCTTAGATCATACATAGCAATTTGTTAATATCTCATAAATCAACTAAGCATAGTCTTTCAAATGGGATTTTGCAAAGGAAAAAGGGAGGTGCCTTCATATTTCTCTTCTTTCAGACTAATAACAATCATAATGTGAAGGAAGTACTTTTCAAATACAAACAAATAGTAATCATTATAGCCAACTTTTATATAGCACTTACTATGTGCCAGGCACTATCCTAAGCACTTTATAATTATTATCTCTTATTTGATCCTCAAAATAATCCTGGGAAATAGGTGCTATTATTATCCCCATTTTACAGATAAGAAAACTGAGGCAAACAGAGGTTAAGCGCTTTGCCCAATCACACAGCTAGTAAATGTCTGAGGTCAGATATGAACTTAATTCTTCCTGACTCTGGGCCCACCAGATGCCTCCAATTAACTTGAAAAGTCAATAGAAAGAACTATTTTCCAGTCTGCCTCAAGTGTGAGGAAGTGTAAAAATCTACCTTTTCCCCACCTCCTACACATTGGGTTCCATTCCTGTAATTTGTTTGGGATCTTTTCAAGTTGGCCACCCAGGAGCTCTGGGCACTTATATCAACAGCAGTGAGCAACATGACATGGTCAAAGAGGGAGGGAATCCTTTGACTTGGCTCTTAGGAATGTCCCTGGCAGTACTACTGTCCCACAGCCCTGGCCTGGTTTTTTTCTCCAGGCTGAGGTCCCAGCACTTTGGGAAATAAGCAAATTCAAATAAATTCCTGGACACACGGAACTGCAGCTTTTCCAAACTCTTCTTTCTTTGAAAAGTGATCTCAGCTTTGAGAAATGACCCATGTACTTTCAGCTGCCATCCCTGCAGGCAGAAGACTGTGAGCAGACCATTCATAGTAGATGCTGACATATTAGGTCCTGACATGGATTTACTTGGGAAAGGGACTGAATTGTCTCCTGCCTCAGTTTCCCTATAGCTAAAACATGATATTACCAGCCTATATTTTAATGCAAATCAAATATTTCTTAAGAGCCTACTACATACCAGACTTTGGGAATACACAGATACAAATGTGGTGGGGGGGGGATAAACATTTATATGACACCTACTGTGTACTAGGCACTGTGCTAAATGCTTTTTACATCTAGTGAGGTATGCACTACTATTATTCCCATTTTTAAGAAACTGAAGCACACATATTAAGTGATTTGCTTCGTGTCACACAGTGTCTGAGAACACATTTAAGCTCAGGTCTTTCTGACGCCATACCTAGCGTTGTATCCAGTGCAATTCAAATGAAAAAACCTGTACCTCAAGGACCTTACATTCTTCTGTGAGAAAGTGTATACTTTTTATTAGGGAACAGGGTAAGATAATTTAAGGAGCAAGAAGGCAACACCAAATTGATCTGGAAAGGCTTTGGTGAAGGAAGTGATGCTTGAGGTGAGCTCTAACCTCTGCTTTAAATTCCCCAGTTGTAAAACGGGATAATAATAGCACCCATCTCCCAGGGTGATGGTAAGGATTAAATGGAATAATTTTGGTAAAGTTCTTAGTAAAGTGACTGGCACATGGTTGTTGTTCAGTCATTATGCAATCATCCCTGACTCTTCTTGACCCTGTTTGAGGTTTTCTTGGCAAAGATCCTGGAGTGCTTTGCCATTTCCTTCTCCATCATTTTACAGATGAGGAAACTGAGGCAAACTCGATTGAGTAACTTGCCCAGGGACACATATCTAATAAGTGTCTGATGTCAGATTGAAACTCAGGAAAAATGAGTCTTCCTGACTCTGTGCACTATGGCACTATATAGTGCCCATACTGGCTGGCACATAGTAGGCACTTAATACTTGGTTTTTGCTGTTATTGACCAAAGATAAGCTTTCCAAGGCAGAGATGAGAGACATGTGGTGGATGTTGCAATGAGATAAATTTAGATCTGAGGTCAGGAAAAATCTCCTATCAATTAGAATGAGCTGCCTAGGGGGTGAGTTCCCTCCTTGGAGGTCTTTGAGCAGAGGCTAGAGGCCCATTTGTCAGGTGTGTCAACATGGGAATTCCTTTCAGGTACAGGTTGGATGAGATGGGTATTGAAGTCCATTCCAATGTTTACATCTTGTGATTCTGTGAAGAGGGATACAGGAATGAGAAGCAGTGTCAGCAAATGTACGGCCATCATTTGGTTAGAACTGAGAGTATATGGAGGGGAGTAATGTGACATACAGCTGGGGAAATGGGATAGAACTACACATGTCCCATGTCAAGCCCCTTTGGAAACTGCCTGCATTTCTTCACTAGGGCATTTCTTAATACATTATTTCTTCTGTGTAATACCATCGGGCCAAATTGAGTTTATGCATCTTCCAAAAGCGTCTCCTTTGCTCCCAGGATTCATTTGTACCCAGAGAGAATCTAGAGTAAATACAAAGTAAATCCACAGTGTATCTCCATAATAGAACTAGAATGACTTATTTTTACCACCACAACTAAAATTGTGATATAGATACAAGTTAGATTCGAATTAGCTTATTTTGCCATCTTCCCATCCCACCTCTACAGGTAACAGTGTATGGGTTTTCAGCAATGAAATGTATCAGTCATTCTAGGGTAGAGCCAAGGACCTGTATCATCCCACCTTCTGAAAGTCCCATCATAACTCCTTTAAATGTGTTTCAGAAACTGGAATTTAGAAGGAGATTTTCATCTCCCTCCCTCGGTTCCTCCCCCCTCCCACTCTTTGAGTGATGAGAAGGGATGAGCTCATGGTCTGGGGAAATGGCCTCAAGGAGACAGAACAGTGTTCCATCCAAGAAGCACACAGCACCAGTGAGTGGGCAGCAAGCAAGCCGTATTGTTTTCTGCCTGTGTAATCTGACACAAGTAAGTATTCATTGTAGCTCAATTACCAAGAGGGAAAAGGGAGCTGAGCAAATGTTTACGGAAAAAAGGAGGTTGGTGTTTATTCAATTCTTAGGGATAAAGAGCAGCCTTCTTTGACAGGTCAGTCTAGAAGTATCCTCTGACAGTCAGAACAGGCCGTTGATTCAAGAGAATGGAGGAGGTCTTGATAGGGTCATCTGGTCTATTCCCCTTCATTTAAACAAGACAGTTTCTAAACAAGCAACAGGGAAGTTCTGGTCCTATAAACATCAAGGCAATTAAAAAAAACTCATCAAACATCAGCTAGGTGCAAAAGACTGTCAGGCACTGGACGTACAAAGACAATAATGAAAAATAATGACCTCCCTCAAGGAGCTTATATTCTACTGAATGTCCCTAAACCAGGACTTGTATAAGATGGGGACCTGAATACCCACCAAAGGAGGACCTTTGTGGCAGTGGTCTTTAAAATTTGTGACCTGGTCATCTGGAAGGCTGAGATATAAGCCTAAGGGATGCATGATCAATTAATCAGAGGGTAGGAACATCCCATCATCTCTATGGAAGCTAAACAAGAGGCTTTATCTCCAACATAACCAGACCACCCTCCCCCGACACCCCCAAGCCTCCACTCCCCACCCCCATCCCTGCCATGATTATCCGATACTCCCACTCCGAGCCTCAGGTTCTGCAAACTTCCACCTTCTATCCTTCAGACCTGCTGGGCATATTATAACCTAATCTGGACCTAAACACTTGAAATAGTAGCTTCATAGATGCCATGGGGAAAATTCCTCTCTCCCTTCCACCCCTAGTAAAACTACAGCCTTTCCCAGATCACCTAGCAATTGTAAAAGGTGCTCCATGACTGGCTCTATAGGGTAGAATAAAACCTTTTCCCACCCATTACCATTAGAGGTAGGACAGAGTGACTTAGTTGCATAGGATGAATGTTATGGATGGGTTATAACATACTTAATTTACTTCTGCCCTCCCCCCAAAACTACCCCTGTTTCAAACTTTCCTATTATTGTGAAGACCATTGCCATTCTTACAGTCACCCAAATTCCCAAACTCAGTGTCAACTTGACTCGAGGGTGTTGGGAAGCTCAAATGAGATAATAGATGTAAGATACTTTGCAAACTTTTAAGAGTTTTATAAATGCCAGTTACCATCATCATCATCACCGCCATCACCACCACCATAATCATCTACAGATAGCATACCTCCAATGATGAGTTAATACTCTGATCCACCTACACCCCTGAGCTCAAGCAAAGTTTCTAGAGCAACCTGGGGAGGAGGGTGCTGGTAAATGTTAGCAACATAGCTGGAGGAAGGTTGTTGTATGCATGCACATGTTTAAGGTTTATCTGTATTAGTAACATTTTCTTAAGTCTAAATCTAAATCAATATAATGACATACCAAGCCCTGATTTGTAGACATTGCCAATTTCTGAGACACCAATAATACGCAAACTGGCTCCAACAAGCCCCTTCTTTCCACCACACCTATCGAATCTGTTGCCAAAGCTTTTATTTTCAGCTTCTATTTCTTTAGCATCCATTACCTTCTTTCTGCTCACACAACCACTACCTTAGGATAGGTCCTCATTGCTTCTCCCCTAGACAACAACAGCCTTCTAATTGGTCTCCCTGCCTCGAGTCTCTCTCTTTGCTATCCATCCTTGACTGCCAGTGATTTTCTTAAAGTGTAAATCTAACAATATAACTCCTCTACTCAATACATTCTAGTGACTCTAGGATCAGTTAGTGTTCCATTTTTACCTCAATCTTTTAAAATGTCCACTTGGGAGTTGTTTTATCAAGTATATAATTATGAGTACAATCAAGTATATAATTACTAGGAAAATGGTAATTATATAATTAGTACAGTGGCACAATTAGTAAAGTACCTTATAAATGTATTTTTGGGGTGTGAATTCCAAAATAGTTTATCGACTGGAACGCGCAATCAAAGAAGAAAATGGAGACTATGACAATGAGATTCAAATACTGTTTCTGAAAATCACTAGCTGTGTGACCCTGGGTGAATCACTTAACTTCTCTGTGCCTACTTTCCTTATCTGTAAAAAGAGAGGGTTCAGCTTAATGAACTCTAAAGTCCTTTCCAGATCTGAAATTATGATCCTATGACTTCCAGAGCAGTGATGCCAAACTCAGATAGAAACAGGTCACCTATTAACTTAGAAAACTACAAATTAACACTATCCATATATATAATCTTGTCCTTTTATTTATTTTGCTAACATGTCCCAATCGCATTTTAATCTCATTCTGGCTGTCCTCCAGAGTTGTGGGCCAGAGTTTAACATATTTACTCTAGAGGATTCTTGCGTAGCAATTAATATAGAGGGTAGGGTTCGTTCTGACACATCTCCTTAGGAGCTCAAACTTGCAGCACCACATCAACAGCTGTTACTCTGAATTTTGTGAAGAATACAGTTTGTAAAGCTAAAACGCTATGTACATGTCAATGATTATTTTTATTGTTGCTGTTTTCAGGAGACAGGGCTAATAGAAACAAGGCAGGAACTGCACTTCTGATGTCCCTCATTTGTGTTCTGAGAGTTTTGAAAAAGGTCTGGACCCAGCGACCTACAGGCAGCTTCTTCTGGAAGTAGAAATGGCAAGATCTGGTAAGTGATTGGAAACATGGAATAAGGGAAGGCGAGGAATGGAAGGAAGATAAGGCCACGGTTATGAACCTGGAACACTCATAGAATGGTGGAATTTTTGAAAGAGTTTGGGGAGAAAGAGTGAATTCTGCTTTGGACATGTTGAATTTGCAATGTCGGCATTGTTTTCATTGAGATTTTTATATAGATAAGCTTTGTGCACAGTTATATTCAAATAATACTGTCTTCAAAGCAAGAATTCATAAAACTAGCCTACGTAATAATGTAAAAGTGATTATCAACTACCCAAACTGAAGCAGTATTTCATAGTGGATAGAGATCTGTCTCACCTTGAAACCAGAAAGGTCTGGGTTCAAGTCCTACTTCTAACTCTAGTTAATTACCCAAGGGAAGTCATTTAGCTTCATAGTGACCCAGTCAACTCTAATATTATGAGTTACAGAAAAATATCTAAATTGTAACACTGAGGATCAATTTGATGTAGGTTATATATGTGCAGTCATGTAAAACCTATTTCCATATTCGTCAAGGTTGTGACAGAAGAAATAGACCTAAAGATAAAAACTATGAAAAAAACAAAGTGAAAATAGTGTGCTTTGATCTGCATTCAGAGTTCATCAGTTCTTTCTCTGGATGTGATTTTATATATATATATAATTTTACATCCTTGAGTCCTTTGTAATTGTCTTGGATCATTGTATTGCTGAGAAGAGCTAAGTCATTCATATTTGATCATCACTTAATGTTGTTGTTACAGTTGTACAATGTTCTCCTGGTTCTGCTCATTTCACTTTGCATCAGTTCATACTAGTCTTTCCAGGTTTTCCTGAAATCTGCTTGTTCATCATTTCTATTCACAATAGTATTCCATTACTTGCTCCCATAACTTGTTCAGCCATTCCTCAATTGATGGGCATTCCCTCAATTTCCAATTCTTGGCCACCACAAAAAGAGCTGATATAAATATTTCTGTACATGTGGGTCCTTTATCCCTTTTTAATGATCTCTTTGGGATACAGACCTAGTAGTCGTATTGAGAGATCAAACGGTATGAACAGTTTGGTAGAAAATATAAGCAGTTGCTTATCTGCACTAAAATCATGCACTTAGAAAATTCCCTATGTGTAACAGCTACTATTTAGAGACAAATAAGTTGGATCAAATGAGTTATGATTAATATACAAAGTATTTTATAGCCTAATGAATTGTCCTGGTGGTCTGGATATAAGCTGCAGCTTTTCCCCTACTCCTGCTTGTTTAAAATTTCACTGAAACCTGTAGTCAGTTATTTTCTTTCTTTCTTTCTTTCTTTCTTTCTTTCTTTCTTTCTTTCTTTCTTTCTTTCTTTCTTTCTTTCTTTCTTTCTCTCTCTCTCTCTCTCTCTCTCTCTCTCTCTCTCTCTCTCTCTCTCTCTCTCTCTCTTCATTTGAAAGAGATCTCATTTTACACATGTACCAATATTAGGATACATGTGGTAATTATTTCAAGTACTGACCCCTTCTTTTCTCTCCTCTCTTTTCCTTTACCTTTCCCTGTTCCTTCTTCATCACTCTAATTCTCCCCTGCAGTCCACTCCATTCTCCTGCTCTCCTCTCTTCTTCTTCTCTCTCTTATTGTCTTCCTCCTCATTTGAGGTTATCAGCAATGAGAGAATATCATGCAAACATTATTTGGAAACATTCATTATTTTGTCAAAATTTTTAATTTCAGAGGCGGAGCCAAGATGGCGGAGTAGAAACACACAAATACGCTAGCTCTGAACCCACAGCCCATGAAATATCCGTAGTAAAGAGCCGCCAATAAATTCGGGAGCAGGAGAAGCCACATAATAGTGGAGAGGATAAGATTTCTGTTCCAGAGGGACCTGCAAACCTCTTGCAAAAGGTCCGTCGTGCTGCGAACGCAGAGCCCAGCCCAGCCCTGCACCGCCCCCGGCAACGAGAGTAACAGATCTGAGCGTACTTCAGGGACGGGATCTCCAGCGGCCGCGCAGGTCCCTCCACCCACAGGTGACGGGGGTCAGTGAGAAGGTTTCTTTGGTGGGTCCAGAGGGGAGTGGGGTGCCCCCATACTCAGGCCCCCTCGGAAGGCAACAGTGGAGGTGGGAGCAGACCGGGGCTCCCCAAGCAGGAAGGAGCCCGGATCCATTGTTGAAGGTCTCTGCATAAACCCCCTGAGGGAACTGAGCCCATGAGGCAGCCCTGCCCCCACCTGAGCACCTGAACTTAATCTCACACTGAATAGCAGCCCTGCCCCCGCCCAAAGCACTGAGGCTGGGAAGCAGCATTTGATTCTCAGACCCCAAGCTCTGGCTGGGAGGATCCGGAGGCGAGGTGGGTGTGAGGAGAATATTCAGAGCTCAAGTCACTGGCTGGGAAAATGCCCAGAAAAGGGAAAAAAACCAAGACTATTGAGGGTTACTGTCTTGGTGAGCAGGTTTCTCATCCCCTCCCTTCTGATGAGGAAGAGCGGTGCTCACCATCAGCGGAAGACACAGAAGTCAGTGCTTCTACATCCCAGCCCACTCAATGGGATCAGTTCTGGGAAAAGGTCTTAAAGACCCCAAACAATTTTCAAAATCATGATAGAGAGGTGGAGGAAAAACTGGGAAGAGCAATAAAAGACTTGCAAGCAAAGTTTGAACAACAAATCAGCACCCTGCTAAATGACACCCAAAAAAATGCTGAAGAAAATAACACCTTGAAAAACAGGCTAACTCAATTGGCAAAAGAGGTTCAGGAAGCCAATGAGGAGAAGAATGCTTTCAAAAGCAGAATTAGCCAAATAGAAAAGGAGATTCAAAAGCTCACTGAAGAAAATAGTTCTTTCAAAATTAGAATGGAACAGATGGAGGCTAATGACTTTATGAGAAACCAAGAAATCACAAAACAAAACCAAAAGAATGAAAAAATGGAAGATAATGTGAAATATCTCCTTGGAAAAACAACTGACCTGGAAAATAGATCCAGGAGAGACAATTTAAAAATTATGGGACTACCTGAAAGCCATGATCAAAAAAAGAGCCTAGACATCATCTTTCATGAAATTATCAAGGAAAACTGCCCTGATATTCTAGAACCAGAAGGCAAAATAAATATTGAAAGAATCCACCAATCACCACCTGAAAAAGATCCAAAAAGAGAAACTCCTAGGAATATTGTGGCCAAATTCCAGAATTCCCAGGTCAAGGAGAAAATATTGCAAGCAGCTAGAAAGAAACAATTCAAGTACTGTGGAAATACAATCAGGATAACACAAGATCTAGCAGCCTCTACATTAAGGGATCAAAGGGCATGGAATAGGATATTCCAGAAGTCAAAGGAACTAGGACTAAAACCAAGAATCACCTACCCAGAAAAACTGAGTATAATACTTCAGGGGAAAAAATGGTCTTTCAATGAAATAGAGGACTTTCAAGCATTCTTGATGAAAAGACCAGAGCTGAAAAGAAAATTTGACTTTCAAACACAAGAATGAAGAGAAGCATGAAAGGGTAAACAGCAAAGAGAAGTCATAAGGACTTATAAAAGTTGAACTGTTTACATCCCTTCATGGAAAGACAATATTAGTAACTCTTGAAACTATTCAGTATCTGGGTACTTGGTGGGATTACACACACACACATGCACACGCACACACTCATAGAGACAGAGTTCGCAGAGTGAATTGAATAGGATGGGATCATATCTTAAAAAAAAAAATGAAATCAAGCAGTGAGAGAGAAATATATGGGAGGAGAAAGGGAGAAATGGAATGGGGCAAATTATCTCTCATAAAAGAGGCAAGCAAAAGATTTTTTTTTTAGTTTGGGGAAAAAGAGGGGAGATGAGAGAAAAACATGAAGCTTACTCTCATCACATTCCACTAAAGGAAGGAATAAGATGCACACTCATTTTGGTATGAAAACCTATCTTACAATACAGGAAGGTGGGGGACAAGGGGATAAACAGGGTGGGGGGGACGATGGAAGGGAGGGCATGGGGAGGAGGGTACAATTTGAGGTCGACACTCACAGGGAGGGACAGGATCAAAAGAAAGAATAGAAGCAATTGGAAGCAGGATAGGATGGAGGGAAATATAGTTAGTCTTATATAACACGACTATTATGGAAGTCATTTGCAAAACTACACAGATTTGGCCGATATTGAATTGCTTGCCTTCCAAAGGGATGGGGAGGGGAGGGAGGGAGGAAAAGAAGTTGCAACTCAAAGTTTTAGGAATAACTGTAAAGTACTGTTCTTGCCACTAGGAAATAAGAAATACAGGTAAAGGGGTATAGAAAGTTATTTGGCCCAACAGGACAGAGGAGAGGATGGAGACAAAGGCAGAGAGGAATGATGGAGAAGAGAGAGGAGTGGAGATGGGGGCAATTAGAATGCTCGGTGTTTTGGGGTGGGGGGAGGGGACAAGGGGGGAGAAAATTTGGAGCCCAAAAATTCTGTGAAAATGAATGTTAAAAGTGAAATTAAAAAAAATAAAAAAATAGAAATAAAAATAAAAATAAAAAGAATAAAATCATTAGGCCTTGCCATCCTTTTCTTCCAGAAATACATACCATTTCTTACTAAAACAAATTTTCTTTGTCTGAAGATAGCAACAAAAAAAAATTTTTTTTAATTTCATTTAATTATTATCAGTTTTTCTAAAATTCTTTTCACAGACTTTTATATTTGTCAACATTTCAATCAATTTACAACCAGTATATTTGTCTTGTCTGAATCCAGTTTTTGTTTTGTGATTTACAAGTCTTTGTTATGCTATAAAAATAAAAATGAAACAAAATTTTGAAGTACTTTCTGAATCATCAAAGAGAGATCACATTGTATTCAGTATAACTGTGGTGTCAAATAATTTTTATTGCATTATAATTCTATTTTAAAAAATTATTACACATTGTATTCAGTATAACTGTGGTGTCAAATAATTTTTATTGCATTATAATTCTATTTTAAAAAATTATTAAATACTTAATATGGTCAAAGGTACTATGTCCAGTTCTACAGGGGGCCTCTCCCTTCTCTTTCACACTCCCCACTCCCTCCTTATGCTTTCCTTTTGAGATTACTTTCTATTTATTCTGTATGTATCTTGTATATGTGGCGAGCATTCTCTCCGGGCTCATTCTCTCAGTCAAGCTGCTACATGTATCCCTCAGGATTCTAGGGGTATCCTGAAGATTTGGGGTGTCTCTTTTCTAATGCTAGTCACTTGAGGCACCATCAGTTGTGTTCCCCCACTGTTGGCACCCAGTGATTAGTGCCCTAGTTCCATTTAACCACATACCATCAATTACTTTTTACCAATAAAAGGAGTATTTACATCAAAGGTATGACAGGAGCAAAAGTACCACCATTTTCTCCCAGTGCCCTGGGAACATATTCTCCCTCTATCACCTCAGTCTTTGGGGAGAATAGATTTAGAGTTAACACAGTTTCTACATAGCTTCAGTACCACAAAGTGTCAAGCCCAATTGTATATTGAAGATAAATCCTCATCTCAGCTGCTGCTGAGCTGGATCCGGAAGATCTAGCCCTACTCTTCAGGATGATAATGCTGGAATGATTCTAAAACCCCAAATGGACTAGACTCCTAGATTTCTTGGTACTGGATACTAAGATAATGGAATGCTAAGACACTCCATTTCATGCCAATATATTTTTTTAAAATTCACAAGGTCACAGTCTTTGATCCCTTTACCTAAATGAAGGAAGAAATAAAAGCAAAGAACCAAAACCCATGACTGTAGGCCTTATGGTGTTGGGACCAAGACCTCTTCCCTTATAGTATTGTCCTTTATTGGATACTGGCATCAAATGAGTCAAAACAAGAACAGAAGTCCACCTGGGTAGCCAAAACCAACAACCTTTTGAAGGCATCTCAAGTTCTGGATCTGGAACTGCAGTCAGTCAAAGAGGCTGTTGTCCATCACATGGTTAATAATCTGGAACCAGTTACAGAATGTCTACACATGCTCCCAGTGTCTCTCCAATGTGTTGCCATTAAGAGACACTAGGTGGCACCATAGTGCATAGTGAACCAAACCTAAAGTCAATTGGGCCTCTGACAATGACCAGACGTGTGACCTTGGGCAGGTCACTTAACCTCTGGCTACTTCAATTTCTTCATCAGTAAAACTTGGATGACACCAACTTCCAGGGCTGCTGCAAGGATAAAATGAGATAATATTTGGAACGCACTTGGCAAACCTTAAAATGCTATATAAGTGTGAGCTATTATTCCATGACATGTCATCATGCCTCTCTCAGAAACAGGGTCCCTGACCTCTTCCATGTGGGAATTAGCGTCAAAGGTGATCTGAACATGTGCCAGTCCTGTTACAGATGTAAATATTTGCATATTGTCTCCCCAATTTGAGCTCCTTGGGGTCAAGGAAAGTAGATAGATATGATATTCTCACTGTAGTTCCAGTCTTGTGGGCAAAACTCACATGGAAGTGTACAACTCACCAAGCCAAGTCCCAGATGCCCCGTTCTAAGATACTTTTGTAAGCAAGACCAGAATATTGCTTTAGTTAATATTTTTCATTGATTGCTATGAGTGGGAGCTAAAACCCAGGCGGACTGACATCCTGAAAGTAGCACGGCACATAGAAAAATGAAAGGACTCCTGGGAATTCAGTGCCCCAGAGGACTTCCTGAAGCAAATTTGGATCCCTGGCCCACCCAATCCCTGCAGTCTCTCCAGGAAGACACAGATTCATGCCCATATTCCAACAGCTTTTTTAAAAAATTGCCTACCAGAGAGAAAGAAACTACAAATTGCCTGAGTTTGCTATGAAAATGGGGGAATGGAAGAAAGAGAAGAAATTATGGTAGGAGAGCATGGCCATGGAGTTCACCATCACCTGTCCAGCATTGGTGACTATGGCTTGATGAGTGAGAAGGAATATCTCTAAAACAAGACCTGCTAAGGATTTGAAGGATCTCTAACATTCTACCATCTTGGCACCTACTCTAATACTATTCTGCCCTGAGTCATCACCATCATCCATACCTATTCTCCTTCAATGAACCAGAACTTTGAAATCCCTCTCTTTGAATACTGCTTCCTACTCTTCCATCTTTTCTTTTCCTCACTCTTCTAAACCTATTCTTTCACACCCCAGCTCTCAGTCTTTCCACCTCTTCCTGCTCTCCCAATCCACCATCCTCACTCTGGCCTCTCTTGCTTCTTCTACCTATACCCACCTCCACACACCCTCATCTTCAGTCTTTCTTCCTTTATTGACCTTTACACTTCACTTACAAACATACTCAAGTCTCTTCATCCATAAAAGAAACAGCTTCCCTTGAGTCTTCCATCCCTTCAAGTTACTGTAACAAGATCATAGCTCTACAACTGGAAGGAACCTTAGAGGCTTTCTGGAACAGCTCCCTCATTTTTTTCAGATGAGGAAACTGAAGCCCATAAAAGGTTAAGTGACTTACCCAAGGTCACACAGGTACCAAGTTGCAAGGCTAGGTCTTCAACCAAAGTCTTATGACTCCAATTCCAGCATTCTTTACTACAGTGTCTCCTATAACTCTTCTACCTTTCAAAAATTCCTATGATAAGGCATCTCCACTATTTGACCCTACATATTCACTGCCCATTTTCTTCTCAACTATTTTATAGTCTATATTCTTCCCCCATTATATACACAAAACTACTCCCTCAAAGGACAACAGTGATCTTTAGTTGGTAAATTTGATGGCCTTCTCACATTTTTTGATCTGTCTATAGTTTTTGACATTTTTAACCCCATCCCTCTTCCTGGATTCTTTATCCTCCTTCAGTCTTCATGATATTATTCTTCTCTGTTTCTCCTCTTCCTTATCTATTTCTTGTCTCTCTTCATTGGTGGATTATCATTCATGTTCAACCCCTTAAACATGAATGGCCTCTAAGTCTCTGTCTTATGACTTCTTTCTTCTTCTTCTCCTTCTTCTCCTTCCTCTTCTCCTCCTCTTTCTTCTTCTTCTCCTTCTCTCCTTCTTCTTTGTTTTCTTTTCTCTCTCCTTTCATAAGCTTTTATGAGTTCAATTACCATCTTGAGTAGATAATTCCAAGATCTTTACATATAGATGTAATCTTTCTCCTGAGCCATATCACAAAATTCCTTCTAGACATCAGTACCTTGATGATGGACATCACAAACTCATTATGTTGAAAATAGTCATCCCCTAAAAAAGCTATTCCTTTTCCAAAGTTACATATTTATAGAGGAAAAGTTCATGATCAAACAAATGAGAAATTCACAGGAGATAAAATGGATAATTCTGACTACATAAAGTTTATAAATTTTTGCACAAACAAAACCAATGCAGCAAAAATTCAAAGAGAAGCAGGAAACTTGGAAAAACCTTTGTAGCAAGTAAAGGTCTCATTTCCAGAAGAAATCAGTTGTATTTATAATAAGAACCATTTTCAATTGATACGTAGTCAAAGGATATGAATAAGCAGTTTTCAGATGAAGAAATCCAAGCTACCAATAACCATATTAAAAAGTTGTAAATCACTAACGAGAAATGCAAATTAAGGCAACTGTGAGGTACTATTTGACATCTATCACATTGGCTAAGTTGATAAAAAAAGGAAACGAAAAAATGATGGAGAGGCTGTAGGAAAATAGAGACACTAATGCAGTGTTAGTGAAGCTATGAACCACTCCAACCATTCTGGAGAGCAATTTGGAATTACGCCCAAAAAGCTATTAAACTGTTTAGTATGCCCTTTGGCCCAGTAATAGCTCGACTAGTGCTATACCCTAAGGAGATCAAAGAGGGGGGAAAGGACCCACATGTACAAAAATTGTCACTCTTGTTGTTGTTCATTTATTTCAATAATTTCTGACTCTTTGTGACCTTAATTTAGGGTTTTCTTGGCAAACCTACTTGAGTAGGTTGCCATTTCTTTCTCCACTTCATTTTACAGGTGAAGAAACTGAGACAAACAGGATTAAGTGACTCGCTTCAAGGTCACATAGCTAGTAAATGTCTGAGACCAGATTTGAACTCAGGAAGATGAATCTTCCTGACGTCAGCTAGGTACCACCTAGCTGCCTAAAAATACTTATAACAGCTCTTTTTGCGATGGCAGAGAATTGGAAATCGGAGTGGGAGGAGGAAGATACTCACCAATTAGGGAATGGTCAAGAAAGTTATAGTATATGAATATGATTATATAGAAATGTATAGAATTTGATGGCAAAAAAAAATGATGAAAGAGATGAGTTCTGAAAAACCTGGGAATAATCATGTGTGCTGATGCAAAGTGAAGTGAGCAGAACCAAGAGAACAAACTATACAGTAATAGCAATATTATAAAAAATAATCAACTTGGCCTTTGATCAATATTATGCTGTTATCAACCACAATTCCAAAGGACTCATGCTGAAACATGCTATGTACCACTATAGAGAACTGGTCTCATCAGAAGCATATTTTCTTCTCGTTCTCATTTTTCTATTCCATTCTCATCCTATTTTTTGGTTATGGCTAACGTTTTACATGACTACACATATTTGTAAGGGTTTCGTTTTTCTTGCCTTACAGACACGGAAAGGGATAACTCTGAACTGAAGATAAAAGTGAATTATTGAGAAAAAAAGTTTAATAAAAAAGAAGGAAAATGTTCCTGATTTATGTTGTGAGCAGCATCTTTCCAGTTTTATAAGTTCAGAACCTCAGAGTCATCCTAAACTTTTCACTTCCCCTCAGTCTCCATATCCAATTGATTGCCAAGTCATTGATTTTATTTTCCATATATTTTTTCACTCTGACAACCAAACATGTCCTCTTCATCTCTGGCTTGAAGTATTTCAGTAATTTCCTAATTGGACTCCCTCATTTCAGTCATTCCACTCCTCTTGCTGATATCTCCCAGGTAGCTGACAAAATAATCTTCTAAAGCACAGGTCTGACCGCCTCAATCCCCTGCAGAAGAATCTTCATTGGATCTTTATTACCTTTAGGACCAAATACAGATTCCTCAGCTTATCATTTAAAGTCCTGCAGAATCTGGCTCCCATTTATCTATCCAGACATTTCACATTGGTCCTCTTCACACACTCACTATTTTAGCCAAACAGCTGGCTTGCTATTCCTAAAACTCAGCATTCCATTTCCCATTTCCATGATTTTGCCCAGGTTGCCCTTCATGCCTAGAATATGTACTCTTCTTATCTCTATTTCTCAGTATCCATAACTTCCTTTAAGGCTTAGTTCAGAAGCCACCATGCTCTCCATCACAAAGCTGTCAAAACATCTGCGTCATACATTAAAATATACATCTTGCCTAAAGTTTTTTCCTGGGTACTCCTTTGTCCCCATGACTTTGCCTTGTGTTATATTTATGTCCCTGCTGTATACCCAGTAAAATATAAGTTCCTTGAAGGATGGGACTTTGACATGTTTTTGTCTTTGTATTCCCCAGTGCCTAACACAATCCCTCACACATGTAGATGATTAATAAATGCTTGTTAAATTAAATTCAATTAATTGTGTAAATGCCATGGTTATCTACAACACAAAATTTTCAGACCTTTTAGCTGCTACTCACTGTCTACTTAACAAACAACTTAGCTTATTCAGGAACTTCTACTACCTCATTCCATCCAACCTGTATCTCACACTACAAATAACTCACATTTATATGGTGCTTAGACGTTTAAAAGGCATTTCCCCACACTATCTCAGGGATGGAGATAATGCAAACACAATCCCCATTTTACACGAGGAAACCGAGCTTTTAATAATGTATTAATTCAACCTTGAAAAATCAAAACCAACATTTGAAACCAGGTCTTCTGGAGCCCATAGCCAGTGATCTTTGCACCATTATCACATCTCTACATGACTCCTTCACGCACCTTTAGTCGTGCCAAATGATTCGTATTCCCAGTAGGAATCATGGGAGGTGTGAAGATAACCTATACCTACAGCACTGACATTGCTTGCACAGCATCTCAACGAGCGCTGACATTGTCCCGTTGATCTTCCCAGGAAAGAAAATAAAGGAAAAGAACAACTTTACTCTGTTGGTCTGTGCCTGATTTGTCTTCCAGGCCCAGCTATTTCCCATGTGATTATCAGCACATACATGCTGTTCAACTTGGCTGAGCAGCAGCAGCCAAGCCTGACTGCTGAGTGACTAACAGTCACCGATGAGTTGTAATGTAAACTCTAGCTCTGTGCGTACAAGTAATTTTCCAAACACACTGCAGTCACATTTGACTTAACCAGGCTTAGTGGCTTTAGAAGAAAATAGAGGCAAGATGACTATCACTTTTAAAAAATAGCATGTGGTATATACTTTAAAATATACACACTATTATGTGGTCTAGCTTGAGGGCAGGAGACTCTTTTCATTGAAAGTGAGTGATTTTTCCTGGTTATGGGTAATCACAACATTTGGCTTTTCAGCTGCAAATTCCAACAATAAAAACACATGTTTGGGATAAAATATGGAAGCAGGCTTTTTCCCTTGTGATCTGTTAGCATTGCTCCAACTGCGCATTCCTCATATAAGAAATAACTCCAGCTTTATACTCTGAAAAGTCCATAAAACCAGGACCATATTTAAAATCCTGACTCATAGGCTGTATGAACTCATGAAAAGTGACATACGGGATTGAGCCAATTATCCATGAAATTCAGACCACGTGAAGGCATTGTCCTGAGGATTCAGCTCATGCAGATCATAGATTCAGAGCTGGGAGGAACCTTATAGCTCACCAGTTTTAATCCCCTCATTTTACAGATGATGAAACTGAGTCACCCAGTTGTTAGTACTTGCCCTCCCTAAACTCGTGAAAATTATTTATCTGTATACATGCTGTGTCTTCCCTAGGAACATGCGAATCCTTGAGAGCAAAGGTGCTTCATACCTCTTCATTCTCCATATACTCTATGATTCAGCAACATTAGCCGTCAGCCTGGATTCTTCATACATGATGCTCTTTCTACAGAATCTCTGACCTTTGCACTGGGTGTCCCCCAGACCTGGAATGCCATCCCACTTTATCTGTGTTTCCTGACTTACTTTAAGGCTTAACTCAACCCACCTGAGTGCCTCCTTGCAAAAATCACCTACCATTGACAATGGAGATGTCTTGAATGTGCCTCATTGTTTGCATGTTGTCTCCAGTATTAGAATGAGTTCCTTGAGTGCAGGGCAGACCGGATTTCTGACTTTCTTCTGACTTTCTAGGATGTAGAACAGTATCGGGTACCTAATAAGTGCTTAATCAATGCTGGTTGGCTGATTGACTATGTATATCTAGAACCCAGCACCAAGCCTGCTACAGTGCCCTGCATGAAATAGGGAGACTCCTCAGGAAATCTTCCTCTCAGCCCTCTTCCTTCCCAGTCCCTTGTCAGTTTCCTTTTGTGGGTTGTCTGCTTCTATTAGACTATAAGCACCTTGAGAGCAAGTATTGTTTCTTATTTGTATTCTCGTACTTAGCACAATGCCTGGCACCTAGTAGGCACTTAATAAATGTTTACTGGCTTATTGACTGACTGCTTTCAGGAGCTGGTTGACTTAAACCAAGGAAATCAATCCCAGGAAAGATTAAACAATTTACCTAAGGTCACATAGCTAATAAATGAAAGAGTGGAAGTTGAGTCAAATCCTCTAACTTCAGATCCATTACTTTTCCCATTGAACCATACTAGGTAATTAAGGCAAAAGTGGGTTCCCCTTGAGTCATCTGAATAATTATTTTAATTCCCTACTTTTCTTTGCTGGTGGAGAGATCCATCACCTCTCAGAACTAAACACCTCTGCCTATGTTGAGCTTTTGTAAATATCTCTGTATATGTGTACATGTATATTAGTAATTACCATTAAGCTAATACAAATGCTTATTGCACAATGATATGTAAGCATCCTACTAATTAGAAACATCTGCTTAGCTTTATTAAAAAATGATGTTTCCCTGTGGGCACTGATGTCTATACAGTACAAAATGAAGTGGAGATTTGATAGTTATCTGCTGATTTTTTGATCAATGTAGACAGCCCAAGCAAATTAATGGCTGTTTCTGTAGTATGACTGAGATCTCAATTTTATCAGAGGATAGTTAAAAAAATCCTCTTTCCAGGTATAAATGATAACCATAGAGGGGAAGCTAGATGATGCAGTGGATGATGTGCTCATCTTCCTGAGTTCAAATCCAGCCTCAGACACTTACTATCTGTGTGACCCTGAGCAAGTCACTTAACCCTGTTTGCCTCAGTTTCCTCATCTGTAAAATGAACTTTAAAAGGAAATGACAAACCACCACAGATACACATAGGATAAAATTCTCCTCTTGAGGCAGAAACTCCAAGGGAAAACCACTCATTGTATCCTCCTTTCATCTGAAGATTACTTAAAACAGTTGCGCTAAGTCCATTATCAATTTCTGACTCTGTGTCAGTGGGAAATGAAGGAGGTGAAGTTACAAAAAGAAGAGAAACAGGAAAATGACCACAGTTTTGAGGTACCTGACCACTAGACCACACTCACTCCTTCTGGCAAAATGAAATGAAGTTGAAAGATGGTAATAGGTATGTTTGTAATCCTTCCTCTTGAAAATGACTACACTACATGAAACACTAACTGTGGGAATCAATAACTATGTTGTTCTTTAACAAATGAGTTTCCCAATGGAAAGAAAGCAGAATGTTGTTCTTAAGAAATGATAAATCAATCCAAGGGTCCCCTGAGGAATGCTCTGGAAAACAGATCTCAAAACTTCTTTCCTTAGGCTTCTCACATTCCATAATTCACACACACACACACACACACACACACACACACACACACACACACACACACCTGAGAACAATTCAGAAAAATGTTGAAAAATTAAAATCTACTTGGTTCTATCCCATATTCACCAGAGATGACTTTTCAGTCTAGGGAGGACAATTAATTTTGAATATCTATCATTGATCTGAATAGAAGGTGCTGAATGGCCACAAATGAAATAAGAAATTGAAAAATATTAATATAGTGGAGCTTTGCTATAACAAGGCCTGCTATCACATAACATGGTTCTGTCTTAGATGCTATCCAAGACTCAGTACTGGAAGCAGCGTCATAACTAAGGCAGGGCAACAGAAGCTGTGACTCAAAGTACCAAAATGTATAGGTATTCACTCTCACCTTGGTGGTTCTGCCTCCCTTGTGTCTAATAACCCCTAAAGCTAAGTCCTACTGCAGCCCCAGTACAGTTTCCCCCACTCTCTCACCAAAAATAACTAGTTGGCATAGTAAATGAAATGCTTGTTCTAGAGTCAAGAAGACCTAAGTTCAAATCCAATCTCAGACACTCATCAGCTATGTGACCCTGGGCAAGTCACTTAACTTCTATTTACCTCGGTTTCCTTATCTGTAAATGGGGATAATAACAACAGTTACTTCACAGGGTTCTTGTGAGGATCAAATGAAATAATCTTTGCAAAGCATTTAGTGCTTACTGTATAAATGTTAGCTGTTATTATTATAAGCTACTGCCCTCCATCATAGCCGATCCTTCTTCCAGCCCAGCGGCCCATTTTCATGACTGAGGTATATTTTTGCTATAGATGTGACTATAGGGAGATGACCACTTATGGGTGCCCTTTAGGCATGGGCTCCTGGGACCTTACAGTCACCCTGGGTGAGTTCCTTACCATCTGTGCCCCAATCCAATCCCTCTGCTAATGGATTCCTCCTTAGGAGCAGCCTTATAATATTTTCTCTTGGTCACCTTCTTCTGCTTCACCTACTTGACCCTAGGGACCAGAATCATAGTTACAGCTGTGATGAGAAGGACCTGGGGAATGGCCTCCCAGCATCTAGGACCCTGTTCCATTGCACGTACCCTGATGGAAATGCTAGGATCTGAAATGACCTCTGTAAAATACCCCATGCACAGAACAAGACAGAAAGTCATGCTAAGACCTTCAGACCCAATAGCAGCTGTTCCTTGTTTTCAGGTTCTTCCTGCTGACTAAATTATCTCCTTCCATGTCATTTGTCATAATCTCTGATTCATCAGGCAAATTAATCATCCTACAGTAAAGAGAAATTTTTTAGAAAGATTTCATCATGGTATGACAAATGAGCAATGATAATTCAATTTGGTTAGGTCTATATTGGGAGAATTAAGCAATCGCCTAAATAATCCATAAAGACGCTTTTCCTCAATGATGCGCTGTGCAACTAAGGGCAAATCGCTTAAACTCTCTGAGCCTTAGTTTGCTCACCTATAAAATGGGGACAATAATACCTGCAGTACCTAAGGTATAGAAATGCTGTGAGGATCCTATGAGATAATGTATATAAAACATTTTGTGAACTTTAAGGTGCAACATAAATATCCACTATCATCATCATCATCACTAGGACGTCTTAGGACCAAAGCACTGAAGTAAGACCTTGAATATTCACACTATTGTCTTATTTTTTCAATTCTTTTAGCTAACATAGACATGAATTAAAGATCTTCTTCTGGACATTAATGACCTTTGCCTTACTATCGTTGTTATTCAGTCATTCTGTAGTTCTGCCCAACTCTTCACACCCTCACTTGAGGTATTCTTGGCAAAGATCCTGGGAGGAATTGCGGTGGGGTGGGGAGTGAGTTAGGAAATGATTGTAAGGTCTACAAATACAAATATGGAATAATAACCAAAGCCGAAACGTTCATCTCTTCCACCAGACTTCTAAAGCCTCTCTTTGTGTCATGCAAGAGACAGACAGAGACAGAGAGTTAATATAAGCTTCCAGTTAAGTCTAGGGCTGTCGAGGATCTGATCCCCTTTTTCCTTCTCTGTACTGAAGAGCGGACATTCATTTATAGCAAACACTTACTCAGAAAGCAATAAATATCACCTTGTCTTTATAATGCCTATTATAAAGGTATAGACAGCATATAAATCAGAATTAAATAAATAAATAGATAGATAAATAGACAAATAAATAAATGAGTCAATAAATAAATAAATGATATTTTAAAACACACACACACTCACAAGATTTAAAGAGAGTGGAAATTCCCAAGGGTAAGCAGCACCATTCACCTTTTAACAGTGAGACAGGGGAGAGAGAGGAAATGGAAAGAGGTTAAATTCACCAGGTCCCAGTGCAACAACAAATTCTTTACAGGTACACTTCTTAAGCAGAAGAATGAGCCAGACAAGCCTCCAGTTAGTCATGCTTATAGCTCATTTGAGGTAACATACCTTCCCTTCAAATCCCTCTGTCCTGGCATCTGTACCTAAAGGCTCCAAAGTGCTCTGGTTTCCTCATCCTATTTCTACCTCCGACAATCCTTCAGGATCTCCTTCTAGATAGCAAAAGCTAGATAGAAGGGAGGGCAAATGGGATGAGGGGGTTATTAGAAGTAAACAATTTTGAGGAGGAACAGGGTCCAAAGAGAGAATAGAATAAATGTGGGGCAGGACAGGATGGAGGGAAATATAGTTTTTCACAACATGACTGATATGGAAGTGTTTCATATGACTACACATGTATAACCTGTATCGAATTGCTTGCCTTCTCAGTGGGGTTGGATGGGGAGGGAGGAAGGGAGAGAAGTTGCAAGTTGCAAGTTTTAAAAACGAATGTTAAAAATTGTTTTGACATGCAGTTGAGAAATAAGACATATAAGCAATAGAGGATAGAAATCTATCTTGCCCTAGAAGAAAATAGAGGGGAAGGAGGTGAGAGAAGGGAGGGGTGTGATAGAAAGGAGGGCAGATTGAGGGAAAGAGTTATCAGAATGCACTCTGTCTTGACGTGGACATAGGGGAGAGATGGGGAGAACATTTGGAACTTAAAATCTTGTGGATGTAGATGTTGAAAACTAAAAATTAATTAATTAATTAAAAAAATCTATAGCTAAAAAATATGGGTAGCAAAAATTATACTTCTCATCACCTACTTTGCTGATAAGGGGATACATATCCAGATTCTGAAAGCACTAGCCATCTCACTAAATGATTCAATGTAATTAGTAAGCAAACATGACTTTCGTAGACTAAAGAAATAATAAAATTTATTGCATATTTTCTCATGCTTTTTTAAAGGTACATAAATATTATTGTGATGAATAAAATACAAATTCTTTTAAAGTTCTTTATTCAATTTATCATCGTGTATTTTATCAATCAGCAGATACTAATTTTATCAGTGGAGGTCAAAGTGGTTTGACATTAAATTTAAGAGGGTTATTCATTCTTGAAAATGTGGCCTGCACTAGAGGTTCTTAAAAAGTACATAGCTTTGAATCAGAAGTGGAGACTCAGGGAAATAATCATAACTAGAACAAATTTGTTAGTATGTAACTCTCTAGCCAGTGTTTGGGGACCTTGGAAGTGAAATCTCAAATACAGATGTAGGGTTGATGTTGGAAATTCAGAGCTGGGCTGCTTCTAAAATGGGCATGACAAGTCCAATAATATCTACCTCACAGGGTTGTTCTGAGATTTCAGTGCCTTAGGATGTATCATGCATTCAGAAGTGGCAGGGACTGAAAGGTCACCTAATTCAACTCATTCATTTTACAGATGAGGAAATCAAGACCTTTTTTAATTTTATTTTTCATTTTTAACACAGTTCATAACAGATAAAACAATTCAAACTTTTGATCAGATGATATTTCTTTTTAAAGCATTTACAATATAGACCACAAAAGAATTTTTTTAAACATTAACCAAGACACAAATAATATTTATGTTTGCCAACTTCGCAAGCCCTTGACCTAATTGTCTCCACAGTATTACTAAGAAATAAAGGACCCTAACATTGTTGTTGGGCTAAAGTCCTAAGCCTAATAGCTTAATTTTAGACTTAACCTTGGATATTTGCCTACCAACAATCTATAATTTAATAGATCTATTATTAATCTTACAAATCTTTTGACTATAGGAAATTGCCACCAACAGTAAGGACATTGCAGGGATACAATATTTCCCCAACTTCATGCCAGTTCCAGGCAGGAGTAGATTGTCAACTTGCATTTAGTCAGACTTAAAGTCTGCCAGGTGTCAGTGGGGAAATTGAATCAGGAGTATCCTACCTCAGCCCAGGCTGAACAGCCGCTCTCCCACCCTTCCCATGAGATCACCTTTTGCAGTCCATACCAGCATCTCACATGCTTACTGGCATCCTGGATTGAAGGCTCAGATCACCTTTCTTGCTATCCATATCTGGAGTTAGACTCAGAAGAACAGTCACTTAATAGTCCCATAGCATCTAAAAATAGCAAGGTCCAATAACCAGGTTTCAAATATGATTATAGTTTCACTTTGGCTAAGGAATATCTTTTGAGGCAAGTCTTAAGTGGCTCACATGCCTTTCTATACATGTTCTAGTTCCTGATTAAATAGCAATCATAAAATCAAATTTACCATTAAAACCTTAACTTTTCCATCAATGCCAAATTTTACCCGAGGTTACCTTCCCCTAGGAAATTTAGACTAAAATTCTTTTCCCCAAACTAAAGATGTCATTGACTTATTCTCAGTAATTAATTCAGTCAATTGTTTTCATACTAATTGCTTTTACCTCACTTTGTAACATGCCCAATTTTTCTCCCCATCACTCCCTCCCCTCCCCCCGCTTCCTAATATCTTGCATTCTGATTACTCCTTCCCTCAATGAACCCTCCCTTCTATCACACCCCACCCTTCCCTTATCCTCATCTTCTCTCTTTTCTTGTAGGGCAAGATAAATTTCTATATCCCATTCCCTGTATTTCTTATTTCCAGGTTATAAGGAATAAAAATTCTCAACTTTCATTGCTGATACTTTGAATTCCAACTTCTCTCCCTCCCTCCCTCCCCAGCCCCAGTGAGAAGGCAAGCAAATCAATACAGACTAAATATGTGTCGTTTTGCAAAAGACTTCCATAGTAATCATGTTGTGTAATACTAACTATATTGCCCTCTGTCCTACTCTATCCCCCCTTATTTTTCTCCCTCAGTTGACCTTGTCCCTCCTCAAAAGTGTTTATTTCTAGTAACTCCCTTCTCCTATTTGCCCTCCCTTCTATCATTCCTCTCACCCCACTTGTCACCTCCTCCCCTACTTTCCTGTGGTTTAAGATAGATTTTCATATTAAATTTAGTGAGCATGTTATTCCCCCCTTCAGCCATATGTGTAGAGAATAGCTTCACTTTTCCCCTCTCCCCTTCTCCCTTTTCTCCTCTATTGAACAAGATTTTTCTTAATCTCTTTTATGAGTTATAGCCTGCCCCATTCCATTTCTCCCTTTCTCCTCCCAGTATTTTCCTCCCTCACCCCTTAATTTTTATTTTATTTTATTTTTTTGTGTGGGTATCATCTCTTCTGATTCAACACAACCTGTACTCTCTGTCTACATGTGTGTGTGCATGTACAATCTCTCCATCTACCCAAATACTGAGAAAAGATTCAAGAGTTATAAATATTTTCTTTCCATGTAGTAATGTAAACAGTTCAGCTTTAGAAAGTCTTTTATGATTTTTCTTTCATGTTTACCTTTTCATGCTTCTCTTGATTCCTGTATTGGAAAGTCAAATTTTCTATACAGATCTGGTCTTTTCCTCAATATGAATGATTCAAAGTCCTCTATATCATTGAATGACCATTTATTCCCCTGAAGTATTATACTCAGATTTGCTGGGTAGGTGATTCTTGGTTTCAATCCCAATTCCTTTGATCTCTTGAATATCCCATTCCAAGCCCTTCGATCCCTTAATGTTGAAGCTACCAGATCCTGTGTTATCCTGATTGTATTTCCACAATACTCAAATTGTTTCTTTCTAGCTGCTTGCAGTATTTTCTCCTTGATCTGGGAACTCTGAAATTTGGCTACAATATTCCTAGGAGTTTCTCAGTTTGGATCTCTTTCAGAAGGTGATTGGTGGATTCTCTCAATATTTATTTTGCCCTCTGGTTCTAGAATATCAGAGCAGTTTTCCTTGATAATTTCATGGAAGATGATGTTGAGGCTCTTTTTTTGATCATGGCTTTCAGGTAGTCCCATAATTTTTAAATTGCTTCTCCTGGATCTATTTTCCAGGTCAGTTGTTTTTCCAATGAGATGTTTCACATTATCTTCTATTTTTTTTTTCAGACTTTTGGGTTTTGTTTTTAACTGCTTGGTTTATCTCATAGTTATTCATTTTCCTGAACTCAATTCTCTCTTTCAACAAATTATTTTGTTCAGTGAGCTTTTGAACCTTCTCCTCCATTTGGCTAATTCTGCTTTTTAAAACCTCCTTCTCCTCATTGGCTTTTTGGACCTCTTTTTCCAGTTGAGTTAGCCTCTTTTTAAAGCTGTTATTTTCCTCGGCATCTTTTTGGTTCTCCTTTAGTAAGCTGTTAACTCGTTTTTCAAGCTCTTCTGTTGTCTGAGTCCAATTTAAGTTCCCTTTGGAGGACCTGGAGGTAGGGGCCTTGACTTCCTCTGACAGTATGCCTTGTTCTTCCTCATCTGAAAGGATGGGGGGAGACACCTGTTCACCAAGAAAGTAACCCTCTCTGGTCTTATTTTTTTCCCCTTTTTTGGGCATTTTCCCAGCCAGTTACTTGACTTCTGAGTTTTCTGTCCACAACCACCTAGCCTCCAGTTCCTCCAAGCCAGCACTGGGGGCTGAGATTCTGATGAGCTGCTCCAATCCCTCAGGGGCTTTAGGTGGGGGCAGGATCACTATTCAGTGTGAAATTAAGATCAGTTGCTCAGGCTGGGGCAGGGCTGCCACACAGGACTCAGTTCCTACAGGGGCTTTACCATGAGGCCTTCAACAATGGATGCGGGCTGCTGTCTGTCTTGGGAGCCCTTGTCTGCTGCTGCCTCAACTGCTGCCACCTGAGGAGGCCCAAGTTATGGGGACACCCTGCTCCCTTTTTGGCCAGTCAAAAAACCCTCTCCCTGATCTTTAGCGCCTGGGGATTGAGGGATCTGCACTGCTGCTGGAGATTCTGTCCCTGAAGCCTGCTCAGTTCTGCTCCTCCCAGTGCCATGTGGCCAAGGCTGGGCTGGACTGTGCTTTGCATCCAGTGCAATAGACCTTTCCCACCAGTCTTTCAGGTCACTCTGGGCTAGAAATCTCCTCCGCTCCATTGTTCTGTGGCTTCTGCTGCTCTAGGATTTGTTGAGAGTTCTTCTTTATAGATATTTTACGTGCTGTGGGGTAAGAACTAGTGTATGTGCATCTTTCTACTCTGACATCTTGGCTTTGTCCCCAGAAATCAAGACTTTTAAGAGAGGAAATGATATGCTCAAAGTTACAGAAGTTGTTAAGTTGTTTTCAGTCACGACCAACTCTTGGTGACCTCTTTTGAGATTTTCTTGGCAAAGATTCTGAAGTGGTTTGCCATTTCCTTCTCCAGCTCATTTTACAGGTGAGGAAACTGAGGCAAACAGGGTTAAGGGACTTGCCCAAGGTCACACAGCTAGTAAGTGTCTGAGGCCAGATTTGAACTTGGGCAGGTGAGTTCTCCTGACTCCAAGGCCTACACTATTATCCACTGTGCCACCTAATTGCCCCTAGTAAATGTCAGAGCCAAGGTTTGAAATTAAGTCCTTTGACTCCAAACCCACCGCTCATTCTACCACATCAAACTATAAATTGTAATAACTAACACTATCATGATCATTGGCACAACTGATATGCTGAACCTGGAGTCAAGAATACTTGCATTCAAATCCAGATTCGTATACTTTACCAGCTGTGTGACCCTGGGCAAGTCAACTAAGTTCTGATTGATTCAGTTTTCTTATCTGTAAAATGGGGATAATAATAGCACCTACTTCTCAGGGTTATTGTGAGGATCACATGAGATAATAATTGTATGTTACACTGTAAGTGCCACATAAATGTTAGCTGTCATCATCATTTTTTAGGCCAGAACTGATTTAATTGGTAAAGGAAGTGGAAGAAACATCCTCCACCAATACAGATGGTATCTGATCTGCAGCTTATAGTCTGAAAGTTGCTTAGAGCCCTGAGGTTACCTGAGCTGCCCAGGGTCACACAGTCAGCATGTTCTAGAAGCAGAGCTTAAGCCCAGGGCAGTCTCCTATCCTCAATTACATGCTGTCTCTTTATTATTACAATGGAGGGTGAGCCTCTACAACTTAGATGAGACAGCCATAGATGACTCAGAATTGTACAATTGTACAAATTGTTGTTACAGTCGTAATAATGTAAACCAAAGAACAAAGTTCTGAGCATAATCAATTTATTAAAGTGTGAATTTACCAATAAGTAGGATCTAAGCTTCTTGAGTAAAGCTAAGCCCTCAAATGAAGGGAACAGATTTCTTTATAGTTTTGGGGGGTATAAAACAAAGAATAAGGATTTTGTGGGGGCCGTGTTATGATTGGTTAAATGAGCTAAACATGAATCAATATGATTGGTTACAAAGCTGAGGAATGAGGGATGATATTATTGGTTGGAAACTAGGAATGAGAGGCTAGCAACAACCTCTGCTTCCCCTCACCTCCACTAAGAAATGTTTGCTTTCTGAGTCCACCTGCAAGGTTAGGGATAGTGGAACAGACTCCCTGGTGTCCACCTACATCCCTCAAGGACAACAGATTGTATTGAACCAAGAATATAATAGTGAAATAATAGCAGGAGAACTGAACTTCCAGCCTTAACTTGTTACAGGTCAGCTAAGTTTCTGAACTAAGTTCAAAGACAAGGAGCCATGACTTAGGCAGTTATAGAACAAAGTCAATTCATTGTAAATAGAGTCAATTAAAAAAAGACAATCATTCGGATCCTTTCAGTGTAATGAAGTCGTTAAGTTTCCAACAACCCTGAAGTGGTGTGTCAATAAGCTCCTTAATCAATCTAAAGATATTAAAGGGTCTTGGCCTTTGGTGAAGGCCAGTGACCAAAGAAATAGTTTGTGATTGGTTAATAGAATCGGCCATGCTCTGTGGTCCTATACACTAAATATCTTTGTGTGATATTAAGTTTCTATATATCTGAATTTTTCAGTTCTTCTACCAGACTTCTGAAGTCCTTCTTTGTGTCAAGCAAGAGAGACAGTGTCTTTCAAGCTTAAAATTGCACTAAGACTTTTGGGACACTTTGCATTTAATTTAAAAATAAACCATTCAGTAGGCGAGGAGTTCAGATTCTAGGCTTGGAGGTAGTTATGAAGGAAACTCTTTTACCCATATCAGAGGTACTGAAGAAGAGGCATGGCAGATGGAATCACTGGTCGCACAGCCAGAAAGTCCTGAGTTCATGTCCAAGCCTCTGATATATCGCAGCTGTGTAACTCCAGTCAATTCACCATCTCCAGGAAATTCTTTAAGACTATAGACAGCAGATTAAATACCAAATATGTATTGGCAGAAAGTTCCCTATTTAGTTTTCTGAACTAACAAAATCACAAATTTAGTTCAAAAAAATTTTTATGCAGTCCGCCTTCACTGATTTAGCTCCACTTGAGAACTGTGGCATCTTGTAAAACATCATTCTTCTATCTCAACTCCAAAAGAAAAACAACATAAGAGGGAAAAGCCCTTTGCCCTTTCCCACTAAGAACAAAGTCATTGGATAAATGTAGTTTGGGGAATTTTGCTCTTGTCCTATGCTAAAACTAAGCTACCTGACAGTTTCTGATGCATATCGATTTTTTAAAAATCCATTTTCTAAAAATAAGTAAACATGTGACCTCCTTCATGAGTGTATGTCTCTTGCTCACAAACCAGAGATCTTAATTAAAATGCTGCTAAAGGAAACAAATCAATTAACAGATATATTACAAGATGGTTTATTCTATCTTACACAGAGAAAATTACATATAAGTATCACATTACCGCTTTAGGTGATGAGTTAACAAAGGCTGCTGCCGAACTACATCTTTATCAAGTCAGATAAAATCCCAGAGAATTATTATCATACAACACTTTGCCTCGAAATACAGGTCATCTTCCATCCTTTAAAAGAAGAACTTAGGCTCAGCCAGTCAGGAACACCCCATGGAGGAAAGTTGCATCTGTGTCAATATCTCCAGATTTCTCCGGCTAGTACAGCAGCTGTTGCTTTTGCAATAGATTTGGAGGTTGTTCTGAAAACATCAAGGTTAATGAAATGGGAAGAGAAAAGAAATCCTAGCGTGAGACATTTTATGGTGAGAAGACCATGGGCAAATAGCCAATAACCTTCGATTTGGACTCTCGCTCCATATCCCACACCTGAAATAAGTCCATGAATGTTGCTGTGTGGTCTTCTGCCATTTTTAATAGAAGGTTGAAAAGATTCTCACGATATACTCATCCTGTCATTGCCATGTCACAGGGTGGTGGAAAGAATATTGGATTTGGAGTCTATGGACCTGGTTCCGAGTCCTGGCCCTATCACTGGACTAGGTTGCCCCTAAGGTTCATTCTATTTATCTACAATTCTACGATCCTACAGTACCATCATGGGCAAGTCATTTCTCCTCTCTTGGGCCCACTTTTGTAGTCTGTACAATGGACTAATTAGACTAATTGGTTTATTATATCCTCTTCAACTCTAATTCTGGGATACTACATTCCCCTTCCATTTATTTGCCCAGTACTTTTTGGGTAAAAGTTTACCCTTCTTCTAAGGCCACCTATCTCTCTTTTTTTTCTTAGAATAACGGTCAAACCTTTAGGTTCAATACCAACTACTTTCCATTCTGTCTTGGGCTCCATGTTCTCCAGGGTTAGGAACTCTGAGTGTGCCTGAAATACAGACATAATATCCAGGTATCCAGGAGACTGGATCAAAGCTGGAATTAGGAGTATTTGAGGCAAGAACAAGTTCCACAAACTATGCCTTGGATAAATTGAGTGAATCAAGGCTTCAGATAAATGGGAGAAAGTAGAGAGATGGAGACTCTGGAATCAAGGTTACTACTAGCAGATGCATTAGAGAGTAGACAGAAAAGAAACTTACCCCACCCTTTCCTCTCCTACTTCTGATAGTTAAGATAATAATCTTACTAGTTTAGGTGCTAAACTCTGTTATTTCAATAATGCTGAAGGTCACTGCAGTGCCCTCTAAATAGATTTCCCCGAGGCAAAGCCCCATGCATCTCACCTTAGTTATATCTCTGGTATTTTGTGACAAGTGGCATTGGAAGTGGCCAGTGATGCTGTACAGTAAAAAGAGCAGTAACTCTGAATTCAATGAACCTGGATTTAAATACATCTCTGTGAGAACTTAGGTAAATCCATTAACTTCTCTGGGTCTCAGTTTTCTTATTTGCAAATTGAGGGGGTTAGACTACATGGCCTCAGAAGTCCCCTGCAATTCTAGGTCAATAATCCTGTGGTCCTTTGAAATATATATACAGTGTCCAGAAGGCTGCATCAATGAGAAGGGTGGTTGATCAGGCAGATGAGGATGCCATTAGTTAGACCACAGTGTTGATAAGGCCAAACTTGCAGCTTTGATACTTGAGTGAGTTGGTTGATTTTTTGTGTTCTATAGCAATAAACTATAGTCCCACGATCCATTTTGCAAGTGTAAGCTGTTAGTTATAAAAGGAACTGCGAAATATGTGCACAGGTTGGTGCAAATCCATCCCCATTAATAACAGAACAACCCAACCTTTCACCCTACTAACAGTGGGCCATCATGCTCATCTAGGAAGGAAAGTACTTCCTCTGTATTATTTTTTTTTGTAAAGAGCAAATGCACTCAGGAATCTCTTCCTCTACTCATTTGTCTCCATCAGTAAAAATGTTGTCTTTGATTCCTGGTGAACTAACAGCCTTGAATGTTAAACTTCTGTTGACTCACAGGCACCCATGGGAACGGTAGTAGCGTGTCTTGTCCATGCCGATCACCAACATCAGAAAACAGCTGCCAGTTAGAGTTCAATTACTTGAGCTTCTCTGGAAAAAAAGAGAAGTATTTAAGGAACGTTTGCTTCATAATTCTTTGGCTGGGGGGATAAGGTGAGGAGAGTGGGAGGGACACATCTGTAATGTGCATAGGATAAAATTCTGCAGCTGAAAACCCAATGGAAGAGTTTGTTTGATGGGACTCCTGGAAGTAGGCAAGAGTGAAAGAGATCCGGGTACAGTCTCTAGGAGCATTTGATGATAAATCTGAAGGTGGTAGGTTCTGTTCAGGCCAAACTCCCACTGATTTCAATGGGTACTTCAGGCAGTTCAAGGATGCATGTCACAACAGCAGCATGCATACTGAATAAGCCTCATTGTCCATTATTACCAAGGGATTTTCACTCTCAATAAGCCCGTAGACAGTAAAGAACAGGCATGGAAAGGCAATCAACAAGCAAGATAATGGCCAGTCAATGCTCCTTGGCATGGCTGGCACCTTCTTGTGGGGTGGATTTTTAATTTATCAAATGCTTGTTAAGCTTCTGTTGACTCCTGTGACTGACAAAGGAGATAAAGGCAAGTGAAGAAGGATAACTCAGTCTTTGCCTTCAAGTGGCTCATAATCTGATTTGTATGGAAAGCAGTGTTGGTCATCTTCAAGTGAAATGACTTTTTGAGCCCCTTGAGGGCAGGGACTGTCTTTGGCCTCCTTTTGTATATCCAACACGTAGTATAGTGCCTGGCACTATACATAGGCACTTAGTAAATGTTCATGGATTGATTAGAAGGTTAAGACACTGAACTACAGACATTCTGATGCCTCTATCCGCTAGTGCCCTCCCTCTCCATCTTGTATCCAGCTACTCAGGGGTTATTCTGTTTATATTTTGTCTGTATATACTTATGTATGTATTTTTTTATCTCCTCTCCTGAAATGCATATGCCTTGAGAGTAGAGATTATTTCATTCTTTGTATTTGTATTCTCAGTGCCTAATGCAGCGTCTGGTACATAGTAAGCACTTGATAAATGCTTGTTGATTGACTGAATTGGACTTGTATAAATAACCCCAGGATTTAGGCTTTAAAAAAACTTGCATATTTATCATCCCCCTAGGGCTCCTTTAATCATCATGGACCGATGAGAAGTGGTCAGAAGGGATCAGTGCATGCTCTGAAGTGAAAAGGGGGGAGGGCCCTTTTTTCCCCTAAGTAATAACTGTAATATCCACCTTAGGACTCCTCTTTAAGGCATGAACAGTATTAAAAATAAATATATGGAAGCTTGGTGGGCCTGTTTTAGGATATATGTGATAGAGGGGTTCTTCTCTCCTGCATTTGTCAATGCCCTCTGATTATTTGCAGTGAAGATGAGCTTGACACAGGTGGGGAGATAGTGGAGGATAGAAAGTCCTGGTGTGTTATGGTCCATGGAGTCATGAAGAGTTGGACACAACTGAATGACTGAACCACAACAAAATCTGATCATTTCTTTTTGACTCTGATGACTGAAAGGTCCCTATGAGGATGCTACATAAGGCTTTTTTGAAGATTAATTAATCCAATAATTTTTTCAGCTTGCCATATTATTTTGCCTCTCTATATTTGGACTATCTACTGAGTGAAAAGAGGAGAAAACAATCAAACAATGAATATGTATATGTGTATAATGTATATGTACATATACATATATTATATATACATGTGTATGTATGTATGTGTGTATGTATGTATATAAAATAATACAAAGGTTATTTGACTAATGGTAGTCACTGAATTGATTGGTTGCTTGAGATGTTGAGATACGGTAACCAGCCCCAAATGAAGTCTACCTGGTAAAAGTTGAATTCATCAGCTATGTTATTACACAAAGTCTGTTTTTGCCCAGACTAACCATAAATGCTAAATTTATTTGGGATTTTGGCATGTATTATTCAGAAAATTGTCTCTAATTGTTAGTATAGACCCAGTTTTTTGTTGTTGTTGAGTCATTTCAGTCATGTCTGACTCTTCGTGACCTCTTGGGGTTTTCTTGGCAGAGGTACTAGAGTGGTTCACAATTTCCTTCTCCAGATCATTTTACAAATGAGGAACTGAGGTAAATAGAGTTAAGTGACTTGTCCAGGGTCACACAGATAGTAAATGTCTAAGGCTAGATTTGAACTCCTGAAGAGTAGTCTTCCTAGTAGTCTAGGCTGAGCACTCAACCCACTGCACTACCTAACTGCCAAAGTATCTCCTGTAGGGAGGATCAAAAACCTCATAAAATAATCCAGGAAGCTTTTGACTCCTTATTCTAGCAACATCTTAGACCAGCAAAATGGCCAGAATTGTTAGGAATTTACATGGAGGCTCTGAAGGTAGCTCATGAAGGCATGCTGTGGCTGAAACCGTTATTTATCCTTGGGGTGACACTTGCCTCCTTCAATAAATCACTGCTTTATCTTAAATGACATCATTAAGACTCACCTGTCAGAGGAGTTCAAGTTGAATTTGAAAAGGAGAAGAAATAAGATTTGGAATTTGACCATTCATTGAGTAATGCATTAAGTATAGGAAATGCATTAAGAGTTTGGCCAACCTACAAAATTCCATTGCTTGCTCCTGGCTTTTTCTGATGAACTTTGTTTCTTATTGATCTTTCACTCAACTTGACTCCATCTAGTGTCAGTTACTGGAACCTTGAATTACGCTTCCTTTCCCCTCAAGATCATTTTCATCTTATGTAGCCAGGCATTAGTAGTTTTGAAAGGGAACTTTGTAGCTTTAAGCATTCTTCCACTCATTCAAACATTCAACAAATATTTATTGTATTAAGGGAATTAATTTCCTATGTGCAAAGTAATTGGTACTATGAAAAGGTTAAAAAAAACTACCACTATTTTTTAAAGAGTATTTTAACCTGATCATTTTAGAATCTTTAGATGTTTTTTCTTAGGTACCATGTAACATAGCTCAGATGTGTCCACGAAAAAACTCTCCTAAGATTAATATAGCCCGTTGTCCAAATTTAAAACAATATCCCTATTTTTGCTTAGTCCAGTGCTATCAATGCATTTTATTATTGATAATGATATTCATAACAGCTTGTTTTGTATGGTATATTAAATTTTGTAAAGCATTTTACATATATTATCTTGTTTGATACTCACATTAATCCTATGAAGTAGCTGTTATTAGTGTCATCCCCATTTCATGGAATTATTAAGATTCAGAAAAGTTAAGGAACTTGTCCGTGGTCACACAACTAGTAAAGGTCTGAGAGAAGAGTCAAAAATCTGGTCTGCCTGACTCTTATGTTCAGAATGTTAGCCACTATTCTATCCACTTTTCAGCTGAGAAAACTGCAACGCATTTTAAAAAGCTTTTTTTTCCAAGAAAATGCTTGGCCCAGGAATATCACTAATAACACGCTTTTCTTTTTATTCTAAATCAGGGCTTTTTAATCTGAGAGTCTATGAAACTTTCTTTTTTTAAGTATATGTTGATGACTATAATATGTAAATTTATGTTTATAAATTATAAATATAATTTATACTCATAAATTATAACAATTATAAAATATGTAAATTACATATATATATAATTAGTTTCCTTTTAAATTCTAGATTTTTTTTCTATTTTGCATATAAAAACATCATTCTGAGAAAAGGCCACTAGCCTTCACCAGATCACCAAAGGGATCCATCACACACACACACAGTTAAGAACTCTTAAAAATGAAAATAAATAGAACAACTAAAAAAGGAATTATTCTAAAATTTTTCTAAAACATGCATTCAGTCAAAGAACCATGTGTTCCGTTTTTCTCTGTTGGTGATGATTTGTTTCTTAACAGTTACAATTGGAATATTATCCCCTTCCCTTTTTCTCTCTTCTCTTCCCCAACTCTTCCAACAACCACCCACATAGACTTTCTTTTATTTTTCCTCTTGATTTCTATATCCTGGCAACCTGATAATTTTTTTTAAAAAAATGCGGGAAAACTAGTGGACTTGACTTCTTTGCTTCTTAAATAGTCTAAATGTGACTCATTGGGTTAGATAACAATGAACTGACTTCACCCTAGGAAGACCAGAGGAGATAGCAGAGGAAGCCAAGATAGTGCCTTATCAGATACTAGAAAAGACAGGAACGAATCCAAGTTGATACTCAGACGTTTTAGCTGCAAAAGAAATCTCTCTCTGGAGTCTGCTGTTCTGGCTTTCCAGCTGCCAAGCTTCTCCTGAAAGGAGAGAGCCATCAATTAGGACAAACACTAAGGGACAGGACAGATTCTTTTCTTGTTAGGTCAACTTCACTTGAAATAAGTGGATGTCAGGCTAGGGCTCAAAAATTTCTTTCTTAATCAGAGACTGAATGGTAATCATTTTTGTTGCAATGGCATTTCAACTGTCCTTTTAAAAACATTCATCATGGAAAGATAAACATTTCTGATAAGCTATCAGAAGATGAAATGGATGGAACTAAAGAAGAGACCGTGAGCGAGGACTGGCATGTTATAGGGAACTGAGCATAGGATGTGGAGTCAGAGGTCCTGGGGACAAAGAAGAATAAAGCTCTAGACCCAGAGTCAAAAATGTTTAAATTTAAATCTAGCTTCAGACCCTTACTGGTTTTGCGACCTGGGCAAGTCACTCTTTTCTTTTGTCATCAGCCACTCTGGTTTCAACTCCATGGGATATTTGGCTTCTGTCAGGGTAAGCTGACCATCTGAAATGTCATCACCATGAAGTTTTTGATACTCAGTAACTTCTCAGCTCCCTCAGGTACCTCTCCCCCTGGACTGGAGGGCTGAAAAGAAGGCCAATAATCTCTTCCCAAAGCCTTCCTTTATAGAGAACTCAGAACTCTCCAAAAGACTCTCCATGTTTCATCAGCACTTCTGCTTGGTTTCAGCTGGAAGGAACATCATGAGCTTCACTGGCTATCCCCCTGGTGGCCTCCTCATTACATTGTAAGCTCCTGAGGGCAGGGATTATCTGGTTTCTTTTTCTTACGTGTATCCTCAGCACTTAGCACAGTACACTGGAGCTCACAGATTGGACACCTACCACAAAGTGAATGTAAATACTAAATAGTAACTATTGCTCTTCTACCCAGGAACCCTGAGAGTCTTCCCCTCCCAGTCTCATATTTTAATTTTTTTCTTTATTAAATGGGGCCATCTCATAAGTAACTACTTAAACAGACCTAGGGGCAGTTAGGTGGTGTAGTGGATAGAGCACCAGTGCAGGAGTCAGGAGGATCTGAGCTCAAATCTCACCTCAGACACTTGACATTCACTAGCTGTGTGACCCTGGGCAAGTCACTTAACCCCAGTTGTCTCATCCTAGGTCATCTCTAGCCATCCTGATGAATATCTGGTCACTGGATTCAGCTGGCTCTGGAGGAGAAGTGATGCTGGTGACTCTGCACAGCCCTCCCTCACTCAAAACAAAGTCAAGTGCAAGTCATGTCATCATCTTGATGTTAGGGTCCTCTTCAAGAATGAAGGACAAACACAACTGTGGCACACAGTAGTGACTTCATAGATGTTTATTGAATTGAATTGAACTTGACTGGTGTGTCTGAATTTCTTCATCTGTAAAACGGGGATTATAAGAACTCCTATCTCTCAGGCTTGATATGAGGATAAAATGAGAAAACAATTGCCAAGCGTTTTGCTAAACCTTGAAGCATTGTAAGTATGTTTATAGATAATTATACATTTATAAAAATTATAAATGAATAAATACCATAAATTTATTGTTAATCACCACTAATACTAGTACTTCTACTACTAATAATAACAATATAACTTCTCTGGGTTACAGTATTCTCAACTATAAAATGATCTCAAAGTTTTTCTGACTCTAAAACTATGGTCATCAGTTTGCCTATAGTTTGCTTTGGTAATACCTTAAACTCACATAATTTTTTGTACTGGTTTTAGGATACGCTTTCTCTAGTATATATTCTTCACCACAATGAAGTCTGTTTTCTGTATTTGCCTAGGATATTCTTAGTCCCCTTGGATGTCAGAGTTAGAAACGATCTGAGACATCACGCTATTCAGCTTATACCTGAAAAGGAATCACCTTCCCAACATTTCTCCAAAGTACCTATCTACCTCTATTTGAAGGTCTTCATTGATATAAAACCCAATGCATCCCAAAGCAACCTATTCCCACTTTGGACAGTTTGAATAATTTGCAAATTTCTTTTTATTTACATTACACCAAAAATGTCTCTTTGTTTGTGTTCCCATTTCTACCCTCTGATGTTAAGCAGAGCAAGCTTAGCCTTTATTTTTTGACTGTTTCTCTGTCTCCACCCTTTTCTCTTTCACACACAAAATTTTCTGGAAAATCTCCTCATCTGATTCTTGAGCAAGATCAACCAGTAACTTACATAGCTATAAATGAAGACCTAGAAGACAATCTGGAGACCTTCTAATTGGACAAAAATCTACCAGGCAACATCCTTTAAAAGAAAAAGAAAAATATAGAATTTGTAGGTTGACCACTACAAGGTAGCAAGGACCTCCAACAAGTTCAGGGGCAAATGGTCTTTTATGTAGATGGATTTATCCATCTTGTACATCTTGAAATAACCCTGCCTACTGGCTTCCTTTAAGTCTCTAGACTTTAAGAAATCTCATCTTCTAGAAGTCTTTCCCAACTCTTTTTAATTCTAGTGCCTTCCCTCTATTAATTATTTCCTATGTATCTTATATATTTTGTTTGTACATATTTCTATATCTCTGCTGTCTCCTCCATTCGATTTTGAGCATCTTGAAGTCTGAGACTGTCTTTCCTCTCTTTTTGTATCCCCAGTGCTTAGCACAGTGCCTGGCATATTATTGTTAGTCATTTCTTAGTCATGTCCAACTCTTTGTGACCCCTTTTGGGGTTTTCTTGGCAAAGATTAGGGAGTGGCTTGCCATTTCCTTCTCCTGTTCATTTTACAGAAGAGAAAACTAAGGCAAAAAAGGTTAAGTGCCTTGCCCTGGGTCACACAAGTATTAAGTATCTGTGGCTGGATTTGAACTCATGAAGATGAATCTTCCTGATTCCAGGTCTAGTGCTCTATCCACTGTGGTATATAGGTGCTCCACCTGGCACACAGTAGATGGTTAATAAATATTTATTACTTGAAAATAATAGATGCAACACTTTGACCTCCACTTTCTCTTACCATATTTTGCTTTTGGAGTAGCCACTCAGTTTCTATAAAATATCTTGTTTATGATATTGTCATAGCTCATTTTTTAGTTCTTCTGGCAAAAATCAAACTAAGGACAGTTAGTACTATTAGTTGCGGGGTGGGAGAGTAGGGTGGTTACAGGGATGGGGAAGGTTGAGATCTATGATTTCATCAGAGTACTTTATAGTCTTTGAGACTGAACTGAGGTCATTGCTGAAAAGATTCCTATCATTATGATAAACCTTTGCCTATTACCCTTTAAGGTTTCAATACCACCATTAGCTTCCATTTTCAAGATAAAGAAACTGCGGGTCAATTCAATCCAATAAACATTTATAGACTTAAGGCTCAGAAAGCCTTGATTGCTCACCCTATTTACTTTTGTACTTACATTCCCCAGCACTTAGGACACTACGGTAGTTCATGGAAAGTTTTTCATGAATATTTTTTCATTCACTCATGTATCTCCTCCACAATATTAAAGGATCTTGATTTTCTAACTCCTAGTTCAGGGATATTTATTGTGTCCATTCTTTAAAAATGTAAATAGTTCCAAGAGTTCTGAAAAGCAATTATTATTCTGGAATAATATCTGCGGAGAATTTTTTTTTATAAAAGTGAACCCAAAATGTTGGGAGAGGAATTTGGTCTGTGCCATTATGAAAAGTGCTCAGTATAGGAAGCTATATCTTTGTCTTGGCAAGCTAGTTTTCAATAATAAAATTTTAAAAAATGGAAGTACTATTTGTTTTTAGCATGTTTATTGCTAAATAAACTGTAGAATAGAAAAAAATACCAGAACAATCTGGCTGTCTTTATGTATTGAAGTCTTAGTCTTTAGTGAGAGAGAGGGAAAGGTCAAGTCTGGAAATTTTAATCAATGCTAAATTTCAATATCTGATCATCTTATCTACTACCCAATTTCATTTTCTGATTCATTTTATCAGAAAGTGAGCCTGGGGACCATGATTTAAACAGACAAGAATACGAACTCAGAAATCACTAGCTGTGTGACCTTGGGAAAGTCATTTTCACTCAGTCTCCATTTGCTGTCAAATGACAGGATGGGATGAGATGATGCCTCTCTCCTCTAACATTTCGTGAGTTCATTTAGTAAAATGTTACCTCTCTGTACTCAAAAGCTCAAAGCTTACTATTTTGACTAGCTCAAACCAAGGTAACATTTTAAATTGTTATCAGATACTTTTATAGCTTGTCAACAAGAAATTTTAATCAGCATTTCAGTGACTGATATCATATGCAAATATGTATCGTTGCACTATTATCTATTGTTACTATCAATTAATATTTATATAATGCCCAATGAAGTAAATTCTTAATAAATATTTGTTGAATGAAATAAAAAAGAAAGATAATTTCAATACGGATAAACCTCTGAATGAGATAATTATCAGCAAATGGGCACCTACTCATTTCTAATTCTCCCAATGGAGAGAATCATAAGGTAGTGACATAGTGAAAAAATCAAGATATTGGCATGGTGTGTTAAGATTTGCAAAATAGTGTACATACATTATTTCATTTGGGAAGGAGCTTAGCTTTAGAACTAGGATGAACCTGAGAGGTCTTCTAACTCAACCTTATCATTTTACAAATGAGGAAAATGAATCGCAGTGAATCATGAGTCCCACAGAAAATGAGTCCCATTGACCAGAATCATATAGATTATAATTGACAGAGTGGAATTTGAACCCAAGCTTTCTGATCCCCTAGCTAGGCCTTTTTTCATTGTAACATGCACACCATTGCCTCCCCTTACTGTGACCATCTCAAATTTCATCCCACAAAAGGTACCAGCTCAGAATCAAACAGATCTGGTGAATCACTATCTAATTAGTAAATTATTCATCATCCTTGAGGGTGAAGTATTTCAATGTATTCTTTCTCCCTGGAGAAATGGCCTCCCCAATCTTCCTCTCCTTTCCTGATGCTTTTCTTTTATCTTGCCCCTAACACAAGTGCCCATCCTTCTCCCCTGGATACCTAGTGGCATCTCATACCTCCTACTCACTGCTAAGCTTAATATATAATAGAGGCAACCCTGGTGTCAGTCAGTCAATGAACATTTATTGAAGACCTACTATGTGTCAGGTAATTCTAA
This sequence comes from Notamacropus eugenii, assembly GCF_028372415.1. Lineage (NCBI taxonomy): Eukaryota > Metazoa > Chordata > Mammalia > Diprotodontia > Macropodidae > Notamacropus > Notamacropus eugenii. Next base: position 218,482,082 of record NC_092872.1, on the reverse strand, counting down.
GGTACGAAAAAAGCTAAAATATAGTCCTTGCTCTCAACGAACTCATAGTGTAATGGGGGAGACAATATGCAAAGAGTTAAGTACAAACAGGATACATACAGGGTAAATTGAGGTAATTTCAGAGAGAAGGAGCTGAGATTAAGAAGAACTAGGGAAGACTTCTTGTAAAAGGTGTGATGCCTAGGAATGAGGTGGGGGTTTTTGCATTTCTGATCCCTGTGACAACTCACTAACCCCTCAAAGCTTCAGTTTCTCATCTATAAAATGTCAGCAACAACATTTGCCCTGCTTGTGGAAGGAATGTTGTATACTTTATATGAGCCAATATATACAAAGCTACTTTGAACCACTGAAGTGCTATTTGAATGTAAAATATAACTAAAGCTTTGGTGCACAAGAGATTTAAGTATGATCCCTCCAGGAGGTATTTGTATTTTAAGAGAGAACTCTAATGCCCAAAGTCAAGTCAACAAGATTTTATTAACAACCTGGTATGTGCCAGGCACTGTGCTTGCTGTACACTGAGTCTACTATACTGAGTATACAAAGAATGGCCAAAAAAAAAAAAAAACAACTCAACAATTCCTACTCTCAAAAAAGCTCTAAGGGTGTAATGAAGGCAGAAGGGTGAATGGGTGGAGCAAAAGAGAGTATACGCAGAACCTCTAAAATCATACAGGGACATCCTGGAGACAGCTAGAGACTTAGGAACCTATTGTTAATTTTCGGTGTGAGCATTTATACCTGAGAAGTCAGCAAATGCTACAATCAGAGATTGATTTATTGCTTTGCTAATTGTCTAGACTTAAGAAGGTGATGGAGAAAAAAGTAATACAGAGTCAACTGAAAAGTGTGTATTTCATGCATTTCCCCCAGCCCAGGAAAGCCAATTGTTTAACATTTACTAGCACACTCTTGCATGTAGGTGACTATCTACTTCTCTGTGAGTCACAGAGGCAGCTCTGGGTGGGGATGAGGCATTTCCCTTCTCTGGGTGTTCTGTTTTAAAATTAGCATGTATTTTCAATGAATTAGGTCCCAAGCTAGAATTGTTCCACTTTCCCAACTATTCCAATTCACTGGGGGGTAAGTAGAGGAGGGAAGGTAAATATTCTGCCAGATCCTTTTGAGAAATTCAGACAGGGATTGAACCGATTGGTCATGAAATATTGTAGCAATGAGGATTGTTTGAAGGCGTATTGATGAGACCAGAAATGGTCATAGTTGTACTGGTTACTTACGTCTCTCTAGACCAATGTTTGTAAAGTACTTTAGACTCATTATCTCATCTGAAGTTGGAAAGTTTGTGAAAATTCCCTGAGGAGGGAGATTATGTCTGATTTCATCTTTGCATCATTAGTGCCCAACTCAGAGTCTTGTGCATGACACATACTTAAAAAATGTTGGTTGTTGAATTGAACTGACAATGAGTCACATTATAACCTCTCTTCTGATGTACTTGAGCAGGAAAGAAATAAAAGAGAAGATAGGGAGTGTTGTTTATATTGCTGATGAGATGATGGCAAGATGAGGTTCATCCTAACATACTCTGAACATGGAAAGCCAAAGAATATGGTATGAAAATTTCAAGATCTGGTTTTTCAACTCTAATCTCTCCCTAGAGATGAACTGATGATTAGGAGATCTGCAGTCACACCTGGATCTACTTTAAGTTTGTTGATTGACCTTGATTGAGCAACTCATTCAACCTTTGCTGACTTAGTTTTCCTACTCTGCAAAATGAGGATATTAAAGAAAAAGAGACTCACAGAAGGGGTACAGCTGGCAGCCTCCTCCTTCTGCAGATGAGGAAACTGAGGCCCACAGAGGCTGCTCCAAATGACAGAACTAGTTTGTGGAAGCATGAGGTCTAGAAGCAGTACCTGACCTGCCTATCTTACAAAGGGTCAAAATTTGAAAGCACTAGACAAACATGATTATTCCTACACTAAAAAAAAGAATAAAGACTCACTCTCCATTCCAAACAAACTGGCCTGTGGATGGTCCTTTTATTCCTTCCAGGCATTTGCCCAGATTGCACCACCCCACCTCATCCCAGCCATGCCTCTAATTCACTCCATCTTTATCATCTCTTAGAGTTCTTATCATCTTTTGAAGTTCAGTTCTCTAGTCATCTTTCCCACAACATCTTCCCTAAGGCCTCCATTGGGAGTTCTTCCTTCTCAAATGAACTCACATGGACTTACCTATTCATACTTTGCATCTCTAGATCACTAATACCATCCCAAACCCCTAGTGGACAGAGGTGACCCCACTTTTATCTTCGTATCCCTGGCACCTAATATATTAATGTACATTACAGGTCTTTAACAACTATTTGTTGAATAGAATTAATGAAGAAAAAGCCCTCCGTCCCCGAGGGAAGGGAGAAATGGTATCCAACCAATGTTCAGTACAATGTCAGAATCAGGTCTTTTATCATCAACACAAGAAGTATTAATTAAGGGCCCACTATACGGCAAGTACCAGGACGAGAAAAAGACAAAAATATGGTTTCTGCCCTCAAGGAGCTCAGTCTAATAGAAGAGACAACATTCAAATGAATATATATGCATTCAAATGAATATATATGTATAAGATGTGTACAGTATAAGTGGAAGATAGTCTTAGAGGGGAAACCCAGAGCCATGTACTCTATAGGCATAATGTGAATATATGAAATGAATGACATAATTATATATTTAGAGTTGGATGGGACATTAGAAGCCAGCAAGTCCAGCTCTTATTTTACATATGAGAGAAATTATGAACAGAAAAGTGGAGTACTTGTTTGTGGTCACATAAATGGTAAATTATGTAGGTGAGATTTGAACTCATGTTCTCCGACTCCAAAGCCAGCACTTTTTCTTTTATGCCAGCAGTCAAGACTCTGAGGCAATGGTTATTTAAATATAGTCTAATGATCTGGGAAAATATTCCCAGAATGAAGGATGGGGATGATGGAGTCCCCCTGCCAGAATCAGCAAAAGACATTGGCCTCCTTTTGACATTTGCCTGAGGTAGGAAATGAGGCATTCACCAAGTATATGCAGCCATCAGGTGGTGGGGTCCTGTCTGGTGTCTAGTTACCCCCTGGCAGCTGGAGACTAGTGCCTGGACAATGTCAAGAGCTGGCTAGTCAGGAGAAGGGATGCTGTGCAGCTGGAAAGGAGGCAGAAGAGAAGAAACAAGGACAGAATCAAGATCTGAACCCAGGACATACAATATTCCAAAAAAGCCCAGTTGCTAACTCCAGAGAACTCCCTGAAAAACTGGGGAAACCCACCCCCCCACCTCTGTGTCCTCTTTGCATCCTTCAGGGGTCTAAAGAGAAAAGCATCCCAAAGTTTAGAGTTATTCGAACAATTAGTCTCCTAAATTCATTCATGAGAATTGCCTCATGTTCACAGCTTTCTCTTGACAAATAGAAATGTTGTTATTGAGCTTATGTGGAACAAAGAATCAGAAATGAGGCATACTTAATCACTGTCCTCTTAAAAGTGAGTTTTATCTCCCTCTCCACCCCTTCTTTTTCATACGAGGAAAAGAAAGGATTTGTCCAAAGTCCATGCCCAGCTACTCTTACTCAGTGACTGACTTTTCTACATAGAGATTGATTGTCCTGTCAAGTGACTCCCCCACCCACCCACTCAGCAGGGAGAGTAGTCTTTGGGAACAGACACATATATGTTGTGACTGTTATTGTTCACTCATTTCAGTCATGTCAGACTCTTCGTGATCTCATTTGGGGTTTTCTTAGCAAAGATACTGAAGTGGTTTACCATTTCCTCCTCCAGCTCATTTTGCAGATGAGGAAACTGAGGCCAACTGGGTTAAGTGACTTGCTCAGGGTCACACAGATAGTAAGTGACTGAGGCCAAATTTAAACTCAAGAAGAAGAGTCTTTCTGACATCAGGAACAGCTCTATCCATGGTGCCATATGTCTGTGTACACATGTTTATATATGTATGTGTGTATATATTCCCAAAGATTATTATCTTTGCTGGGGTGGGGGGTTAGAGTTGGGGAGTCATTTGATAGACACAAGAAATATACATATGTTTATGTACACATATACTAACATCTATATGCAAAATAGAAACACACTTATATACTTATATACATATATGAATGTGGGTATACATATTCCCAAAAACTACTCTCCTTGTCCCTTTCCTTCTCTCTCTCTCTCTCTCCCATCTCAAACACAGGCATACATATACACACATATGTGTATATACACCTAGATGTGCATGCCTATGTACATGCATGTGCATATTGTGTACAGGTGCATACATATATTGTATTGTGTACACGTGTGCTCATTTGCAGAAGAAAAACTAGGATGGGATAACCAGAGCTTTTCCTCAGGGCAACACAATTTAAAAGGTGCAGAAATTTTAAAGAATGAGACAGCATTTAAAAGTTTGTTGTGGCTTCATTCTGAAGCACTTTTGCCCCTTCCGCAACGTAGAAAGAACTGAGCATTGCTTCTAGTGACCAAGAATAATCAGTTAAAGTTGGAAGCTTCCAAATTGTTCATACAATCATAGTCTAGATGAGTTCTTCCTCACTCTGCTTCTCTCCCTCAGTTACAATCTCATATAGCCCTGGGATATCATCCCCTACGGCCTGGCACTGTTGTCTCCACACAGACTCTGCCCATTAACTGAATTTGCCTCTTGTATTATTTTCAGAACATGAATTACAAAGCTGGTTTCAGGGCACTTTGCCCCAGGTGCTAAAATTGCTAGTTATGTTCTGCTTATCTGATAAAGGAGCCCTAGATCCTTAGAACCAAAAATTAGCTCTGGGTGAGAAGCCAATGAAAGAATTCCCAAGAATCATCACAGAGCCAACAGAAGGCACTAAGCAACACTGTAAGGCGGCAGGTGCCACCTGCAGCGTTGAAAGATATTTTCCTGGGCTTCCCACTGGGGAGCTGGGGAGTTTTTGTTCAGAGTCAGACAGGAATATGGCCACGAATATTGGTACTTCATGCCTACGGAAGTTTTGCTTCCTGCAATATTGTCACATTATTCCAGGAGGAAATTAGGTGAAACGAGAGAGCGTGGTGCTAGGAATATCCATCGCATTTACACTGGAGGTGGAGCTATGAATTTCTAAAACCTCTGAAAATTCCGTGAGATGCTGCCAAAATTGGCTCCCTGCCCATATCCCAGCCCCGAATTACAGAACCTGACAACGAAAGTATGATTCATAGAATCCTAGATTGGGAGTTGGAAAGAAACTCCTAAATCACCAAGTCTACTCTTAACCCAAGACTAGAATTCTCTCAAGAATTCCTCTCCCCACATTTAACTAAATAAAAACTATCACACTTTGGTCAGTAAACATTTATTGAATTTATTTTGTGTCTAGAGACCTGAGCATTGGGGATGGGTACAAGGATTTAAATCAGGAAAGAACATTAGAGGTCATCAATCTCAACCCCCTCATTTTGCACTTTAGGAAAACGGAGACCTAGAGAGTCTCAGTAATTTGCCCAGGATCACACAAGTAAGTATCTGATGTAGGATTTGAACCCAGGTCTTCTGGATTCCAAATCTAGTCCCTAATCCATTATATCTTGCAAAAGAAATAGAGGCATCTTCACAGACAATGGCGGAACTTAAGTTGATGAAAGCCATCAGACTCCTTTCCGATACTGTGTGCTGTGTAGCCACATGCCATGCAAGTGACTGCACCATGCTTGAAGCAACTTTGCTACTTTGCTTAGAAGGGGAGGGGAGGGTGTAAGGAAAAGGCTAGAGGATGGGGAAACTGGTTCCTGAAGCTATCTTAGATTATCCTAAGCAGGTCCCCTCTTCTGTTTCCTTGCTCAAGGGATAACAGTTCATTCTATTCCTACCAAGGGAGTGAAAGAGTCTAGAGTAAAAGGTCTGGGAAATACATCTTCGATGATTCAAATAGGTTATTTCAACCATGTGGGCCCTCCCTTTCCTGAGGCACAGAGCAACCTTTCTGTGACTTGGCGGTTAAGAGACTTTTGAAACTTGCTGTAGATGAGAAACTCATCTTTCTTGCATCTAATCTAGGACTGACCCTCTTAAAATTTAGCTGGACTGTTCCTCAGATGGTAAGTGGTAGACTGGTCACTGGACCAATATTCAAAGTCTTCCCAATATGTTAGGGCATACCAAAGCTTTCTTTCTCAGCAGCAAAACCTTTGACAACCTAGGGTGTAACACCAGCTCACTGTGATGAGACATTGAGTAGAAGACTAGTGGAAAAATTTGAGATTATAGGCAGCCAGGTGGTGCAATGGTTAGAATGAAGGACTTTTAAGGCAGGAAAACCAAAATTTCAATCCTACCTGGCCATGTGACCCGAAGTCACTCAATCTCTGCTGGCCTTAGTTTTCTCACCTGTCAAATGGACACAGTAATGTCATCTACTTCTTAGGTTTTGCTTATCTTCAAGTGCCATATAAATACTAGCTATTTTTTTATCATAGATCTGGAGAAATTATAAAGGCTGTCTAGTCCTAGACCCTCATATAATGAGGAAACTGAGGCCCCAGGATGCTGTGACTTGTCCAAGGTCAGACAAGGAGCAAGAGTGAGAGTCATGATTTGAACGGAGGTGCTGACAGGGCCAAATATTCCCTTCCCTGTACCTTGATACATCCAGGTCCAATTTCACAGATCAGATCAATAGCTAAGGGAATCCTAATCCCTCAAATAGGTCAAATGCACTGAGTCTCCCTAATCTTACTCCATCAGTTCTCACCTGTCCTTTACTATTATTATTATTATGTTGAAACTATCTACATTTAAATGAATTATTTTTAACACTTCTAATATCATCATGACTTTTCAGTAACTCCTGCTGTTTCCCTGCCATTTATGCTTTTTTTTTTTACTTTTCCTTTTACAAGGTTGTTGCTAGTATATACTCTGTCCTCCCAGCCCTGATTTTATTTTACTTCGCATTATATTCTTTCATCCAAGCATTTATTAAATGCCTATGTTCTAAACACTGTATTTAGTGCTGGGAATATGAAGACATTCCTAACAGTCCATCCAGATTTCTTTGTTCCTTATACATGCCACTCTTATTGATCTTATAGAATCCCATCCTAGTAACAGTCTACAATTTATACAGTGATCCCCCGTTATTGCATCAGTCATCTCCTTACACCGAGCAGATTTTAATCTGTGGTTTCTTTGACCTTAAGTACTAGGATGAGAAAAACACCGTAAATGTCATAAACTGGAAGGACCCCTTACCTTGTGTTATTCCTCCTTCTGGAAGCTGTATCTAAAAAGAGGATTATAAGGCATTAGATAAGCAGCAATTGCAATCTGCATTACAATTCATATTCAGGCTGCTGAGCCACCAGTGTCTCTTGGGACTAGCGCTCTCCATTATGGAAATGGAAAGTTGTGTGAGACAGTACAATTTGAAGAATTCTTGGATTTAACTATCCTGAAAAAGGTTGTTGGGGTGGGGAAGGGAGAGGAGGGAACAGGTATAGAGGCAGAAAAAAAGTGGAAATGGAAGAGGACATTCTGGATTTAAAGTATCTCCTGCCTGTTGGATTTGGTGATGACTGTGATGATAAATTTCAGGATCTAAATTCCATAGTTTGTTGTCAGAGATGAGATTTTGGAATTTTAAAAAACCAAGACCATACTATTTGCCCTCTTTCTATTTTCCCCTCCATTTTCCCCCTCCCCTCTTTCATGTAAAGTACCTAATCCGGCATATGTGTGATGAAGAGGCTGTTTTGCTCTCCCCTTATTTATGTGGATGCAAAATCAGTGGTTAATTCCCTGTGCAACTATGACGAATTATGTTCCACATGAATTTAAATATGCAAATGCATCAGGGAGATGATCAAAAGTAGTAGAGTATCCTAGGTCTGCTCAGATACCAGGACTCCTCTTCGTTTTAAACATTCAATAGCCTCTTTTTCTAGAGATATGATAATTCTCTTTCACCCACATTTTCACAATCACATTTTTAAGAGATATATCATTATTTTGTTATGTAATTGAATACAATAGAAGAGTTTCATAGATTGTAATGCTGAGATTCTTTTAAAAGGAGTAAAAATCAGTGTTTTGTCATCCAAGATTACATATTTACTTAGAAAAACCTGGGATTATAAGACATAATATTTTCCATGTGCCAGATAAATTATAGTGTTATCTTACTTTTAATAAAGCCAGAGAGCCAGTATGACCTAGCGGATAGAGAGTTCTCTAGCATTGGAATCAGAAAGACTTGAATTAAATACACACACACACACACACACACACACACACACACATGCACACATATATATATATATTTGATATAGACCAGCTGTATGACCATAAACAAGTTACTTAACCTTTCAGTGCCTTAGAAAATTCTTTAAATTATAAATTACAGATCAAATGCTGATTTGCACTAGTGCAGAGAGTTTCTATACTAGGAGCTGCCTTCATCAAAGAAATCACAGTGCCAGATATAGACAAAAACATAAACATTGACATGATCTTGGACATGGACATGGATATGGATGTGAATACAGACATAGACATAGACGTGGACATGGATATAGGCGCAAATGGACAGAGACACAGGCACAGACAAAAAGACAGACATAGCTCTTTGGATCATCTTGCTTAACTGCAAATTTTCTGCAAACTTACCTTAGAAAAGAGAACTCCATTGTTTCTTACTGATTTATGAGGCAATTGTGCCTCATGATTTCCTACCATCCTCCTCTGTCAGTTTTCACAAATAAATTTTTATTCTAAATCAGTTTTGCCTTTGGCTACCATAGCTTTCCACTCATCAAGAATATGAAGTATTTGCTGACCAAGGTGACTTCTAGGTTCTTAGGCCTCCTTTTTGTGACACCAGCTTGGATTCTCCATGACGCATTTTCCTGTATAGGTTGTGTCAAAGCACAAGGTAAAACACCCCCTCCTCCAAAATGTTTTTTGTATGTGTAGATATATATATATCGATATATAAATCTTTTGTACAAATGTGTATACTTGTACATATGTACATATTTCTACATGCGTGCATATATCCATGTATACATACGTAGATATTTACATGTACATATTGATTTTATTTATTTAGAAAAAGAGAACATTTTTGACTGAAACGTTTATGTCATCAGTGCACAGAGCTCCCGGTGAGGAACTTTCTCTATTAATGCAGACTAGCACCTTCTCTGCCATGTAGGTTCTTACCAAATTTCCTGAAGGAGGCACTAAAAGGCTGAGAGACTGCCCAGTGAAAAGCAGTGGAGAGAAAAAAGTATGTCTGTGGGAAGTTTACAGTTATGCAAGATCATCCAGAAAGCATTTAAAGGTGAAACTGGGGGAAAAAGATAAGAAACCAAAAAAAAAAATAGATCGAAAAATGTTATCAATATTTTTATAGCTAATGTTTCTCTCCATCATTGACAGTTGGATCATCATGTTTGGATTTTAATGTCAAAATACTTCATGTGCTGTTGGGTAAGCAGAAGGGGCTATAGAGAAAAGAATGATGGTAAGAGCATCTGGACCAAACAAAGCATGTACTGCAGAGGTCTGTGCTGGAGGTACCATGACTTTGCATCTGTTGAGGGCTCATTCTCAAGATATGTTAAAGGAAGAAAGATGTTGAACCACAGGTGGTATCACTACTGAAAGAGGAACTTGAGAGCACCTCTAGAACTACTACACATTTACTTTCTCGCTTTTATAAAGCGTTTTTGGGAATGTTCATATATCAAGGGCATCCTTGATGATGAGAACAGCAGACCATAGACCTTAACACAATTGACTGAAAGATGTAGAATATATATTAACCAATTGTGCACATTGCGTGTTGATTTTAAAAGCATTTAATTTAGTGGAGGAAAATGTAGTCTTTTCCACTCTATTCCAGCAAAGTTCTTCCCTCCATGTGCATAGGTTTAAACCATTCAGGATTCCTTGACAAGTGTAATAGAGGAATAGAGATTACTATTCAACCATATTCTGATAAATACAAATGAGATAGAAAAAGAAGAGAAAAAAACCTGCATGCCAAAAGTGTTTACTTCTATAATGAAGCATATATAAATAAATAAATAAGTGAAGCATCTATAATAAATATAATATGTAATAAATAAATAATGAGTAAAGCATCTATAATAAAGTCCAGTGCAGACTCCAAATTAAAGAGAGTCTCTTCATAGAATAAAGTATTCCCAATATTCCTGTTTGCCAGTGACATGCTGATTTTATCAAGCCCTGAAAAAGTAAAGAGACTCTGCAAAGAGATTCACAACCACTCAAAAGAGTTTCATCTAGAAAACAACCAAGAAAATACTAAGCAGGTAAAGAATGCCTATTATCTAGACGAGAAATTCTTAACCTGGAGTCTGTTGAGCTGGGTTTTTTTTTAATATTTTGATAACTGAATTTCAGTACAAATTATTTCCTTTGTAGTCCTATCTATTTTATTTGAAAATGTTACTTTTGGCGTATTTTTCCAATTCAAAATAACAAAAATAAATTATTTTAAATAATATTTTAATCTTTAAAAAGAAATCACCAGAGATATATGATTGGAAACAGAGGTCTATCAATCATATATGAAGTACAAAGCACTGGTACCCATTCAAAGTTAAAAGATTCAGAGAAATCACAGTCAGAGTCCACCTTCCACACTGAGTGGACTTTCTGTGGAGGATCTGGGAGATGACATGGATGAAATATGAGTGATTTTAGAGCACTATGTTCAACTTGGGGTACCTACCACGTTTTAAGAGGGGCATTGATAAGCTGAAACACATCCATAGGGGGATAAATGGATGAATGAATGGATGGGTGAATGGATGGACAAAAAAGCATTAATTAAGTGTTTAGTATGTGCCAAGCACTAAGTTCTAGGGGGTACAAATAAAAAAAGCTAAAAAATTTCTACTGTCAAGATTTCACAGTCTAACTGGGGAACTCAAGCATAGTAAAGGAAGTTTAGCTCTCAGATAGAGCTTATAGAAAAGCCCATAATTTCTATGTTATACAACGGAGCAGGTGGTAAGGACCAGAAGTCTTTAAATTACTTAAATAAGTCCAATGACAGTAGGGGAGGAGTCTGCTGGGCATAAAAGACAGGAGGTAAGGTCTGGAAGATCTTAGAGGTCAGTGGTAGGGCAGATTGTAAGGCACAGTAGTCCTTAGATTAATCATTAGGTTCAACTATGGTGGAGGGGAAGATAAGGCTTGGTGGTTTTACACATCACAAAAAGGAATTGAGTTATTGTGTCTTATCTCATCCAAACCATGTGAGCAGTCAGTTAGCCTTATGTGTTCACAGGTGGCCTGTGACTGGGTGAAAGTGGGGAGAAACGGGTACTACCTGGTTGTGGTGGGTGGATGACAAGGATGGTGATGGGGACCTTTTAACTGTTATCATATGAGGATGATTGGAATGATCTGGAGATGTTTAGCCTAACAAAGAAAAGATTTGGGAAGAGGAAGGATATTTATCTTCTAGGATATGAAAGACTGTCATGTGGAAAAGATAATAATTTTCATCTGTTTCACCTCAACAAAAAGAAGTAGAACCAATAAGGAGAGATTATAGGAAGACAAATTTCCACTCAAAATAAGGATAAATGGCTGAACAATTATAACTGTCTGAAAATATAAACCGTCTTGTAAGGTAATGAATTCTCCACCACTGGAGCTATATAAGCAGTAGGTGAATGGGCCCTTGACATGGACATTGTAGAACAGTGCTACGCTTCATGTAGAGGTTGGCTCTGGAAGAAGAAAAATAAATTCCCTGATTTTCACTCAAGATTTGATTCTAAAGAGGGCAATACTGTGTCCCCAGAAGATTTGGGGGGACACTAAGCCAAAATGTTTTTGGAAAAGGCAAAACTCTCTGGAAGGAGATCTTGGAGGAAACGTTTCCCCTAAAACCAAATGGTTCCTACATTCTCTTCTTACAAAGATACAATTGTAGAACAGAGAACCACTGTGGGGATGCAACAGAGAAACTTCCCCTCGAGTAAAACAAAAGCTTGTCTTTTTCTTACCGAAGGAATCATTATCGAACATATGCTTCCTGATCATACAGATCTTCAGAGCTAGAAAACCAGCAGAGATAATGACTCCCACTGTAGTTCCAATGATGGCATATTTGATATCTGAAAATAGAAAATTTTAAATAGGATTGTGCAGAATTGCTATTACACATTAACTCTCATCCAAAATCCATCAGAGTTTCCCATGATCAACAAGTTAAAAATTAAATTCCTTAGTATGACTTTGTCAAGATCCTCCATCATAGCATGGCCCCAATGTACCCTACCAACTTTTCAATCAATCTACCAATCAATAAATATTTATTAAGTGCCTACTATTTGCTAGGTATTCCACTTGCTACTGGGAATACAAGGGCAGAAAGCTGAAACAATTCCAGCTCTCATGGACTTCATATTCTCTTAATGGAAATCATGTATACACACATATGTACGTATGTAATGATGATAAGCAAAGAAGGCTCTTTTGCAGTTTTTGTTTTAGTATAATCAAGTGCCTCTGATTGAATAATGTGATTAAAGAAGATCTTCCCCACCCATTAATGGGCCTGGGAAGATTTGTAGGGAGGCCCACACCTTTTGTTAATGAGGCACTGGTTCTCAAGGATTGTGATGCCCTCTGGCTCTGAAAAATGCATAATAAGTACTCTGAGGTGAGGTTTTACTTTGGGTCTTACTGACTGGGAGTGTTTGTTTGACCAGAGGAGACTCTGGGCAGTTGCTAAGGAACCCCCCCCCCCCACTCAGGTAACTATGTATGTATGGTCAGAGAGTTGGATCTGTCTGTTGATCTTTCAGGCAACTGGAAGCACTGTCTGTTGATCTTTATTTCTCTGTATTTTCTCTGAAGTTCAGGGTGCTAACTATTCCCCCTGAACTAAGTGAATTTTATATATATATATATATATATGTGTGTGTGTGTGTGTGTGTGTGTGTGTGTGTGTGTGTATGTATACATATATATGTATGTGTGTATGTATATATATGTGTATATGTATGTATGTAGGTATGTATATGTATATACATGTGCTTGATTAAAGTGATTGTTGACTCCTCAAAAGTTGCCTGTCCTTTTACAAAAGCAGATCAAAGAACCTGTGATAGCAAGCCCTCCTGTGTATGTTGGGGTGCTTGCTTTTACAATGTATAGATACATATAGATGTACATATAGATATACACATATATGTATACATATATTTAAATGGAAATCGGTAAAATTACAAAATATAATTTATATACACGCATACATACATGTACATATATGTATGTGTTATAAAATATACAATATATAATTTACATATATACATTTTATTTACACACATATCTCCCTTGACAGAATGCACATTCTTCACTCTCTCTAACATTAAGAAAGTACCAATAGATCATTCTGTCTTATCTGTCATCCCTCATATGACCATTGCCATAGGACCAGTCCTTCTCTTTTTAATCATACAAATGACCTTTCAAGACAACTAGGTGGTGTAATGGATAAAATGTTGTTCTTGGAATCGGAAAAACCTTGGTTCAGATCTTGCCTATGACACTTACCAGCTATGTGACTCTTGCCTAAAGACTAAATATGTCTCAGTGTCACTTTCTCCTCATCTGTAGAATGGGGACAATACTTCACAGATTGTCAGGGAGATCAAATGGGATACTATATTAAGGCACTATATGGATGTTAGCTAATATTATTATTCCTTTCAGTCTTTTCAAGCAAACTTAGTTTGGTTCTTTGGCATCCTGATGACTTGCAATTAATTATTTAGTATTTTCCTATATACATCGCTTATTCTCCCCATTCCCTTCCTCTATTGTCTAGGCCCAATGCTACATGGGCAAAAATTGAATGACAGATGAACATAAAATTGGTTCCATTAGGAATAAAGAACAGATGGTACATGATGTTTTAAAGGATGTTAAAACAAAAAGATATCCCCTCAAATTAAAAATAAACATGCATATTTTACCTACTACCTATAGAGTAGTATTAGGCCCTGGGAATACAAGATAAATAAAAGTTCCTGCTTTCAAGTAGCTTACAATTTAGCAAGATGAGACATGTATATAAACAACCATGTTCAAAGAAGAGGTTCATACAGAGTTTTGTTAAAAATCTGAGGATGGAGGGATCACTTTCAGGTGGAGTTGGTCAACATATGGGAAAGACTTTAAGGAGGAAGGAACGTTTAGACAAGACCAGAAGGGAAGTATTTCAATAAGTGGAGATGGGAGAAGCCAATCTATAAATAGGACATGGAAAATGGGGTACTTAATTCATGCAAAGAACTATATTGGATGACTAGGAGTACAAAGATAAAAGCTGGTCCCTGTCCCTAAGGGCCTCACATTCTTACTTAAGCCAGAGAGGATAGGATGAGGACAGAGACAACGATGACTCCTAATAAGTAGTTTTCCCCCTCTTTGCTCCAAACCTTTACCTGAGCAGCAACGAATGCCTAAAGTTTCTAAGCTGGGTCATTCCCAATAACATTTCCCAAAATCTTTTCCCCATATATTTCAGATCACAGATTGCATCTGTAAATTTATAACATAATTTGTGCTTATTTGGGGGAAAGAAAAACTCCACTGTTTGTTTCACTATGATTTCAGCATTTGCTTTCATTTTTCCCATCCTTGTTTCCCACTGATAAGAAAAACACCTGGGACAAGGACCTACCTATTTCTACACCAGTCGATTTTCCTGTTGCCAGCACCTGAACTCCACCAAAATCTGCAAAAGAAGATAATAATTTAATCCAATTTTATCATGGTTTGCGAAAATATAGTTTTGAACAGATCCTGGGTCAATCTGTCCCTAAACTCAGTACTATCCATACTTATGATAAACATCTGATACAATATAGTGAGCTTGTTTTATGGATACTAGTGTTGGCTCCTATTCCCCTTGTTTCCTCATTCTCAATATTAATGTTATAAATAGTTTTCATTATTTGCACAGTGGAGATCATTCTATTATACAGTCCACTCACATTGAGGCTGCATCCTCATAAAAGAAAAACAAGAAACCCAGTGGGTCAATTCACTTGAAAATTCAGTCAAGCTGCATGTCAGATATCCTGTAGCTCAAGCAACTTGCTGGTTAAATGAATTTTTCTTTCCTTTCAATTCGTTGTTTTGACATTTTGTAAATATATCCTTTGGGAGTGGGTTGTTTACTTGCATAATTTCTTTATTATAACCATTAATTCAATGGCTTAAGGCTTTTCTCTGTTTCTTTTTCTTTTCAAGCCACCATAATGTTTCACAAGTAAGTGACAAAGAACATAGTGGGATTTAGAATTATAAACTATACCTATCTTGGTTACCAAAATAATACAAAACCAAAAGACAATGACTGTCTTTAAGCACAAATGGAATACAGCACAATCAAAATTTTTCCTTAACATGTGAAAAATAAATAATAATGAGAGAAATGCAAACTAAGATAATAACTCCAATGCCCTGTCTCATACCCATCATATTGGAAAAGTTAACATGCCCCACAATGTCATGCAACTCTGTGTGTGTATACTCTTTGACTCCACAGTACCGTTGCTAAGGTTTATATCCCCAAAGAGATCAAAGAAAGAGGAAAAGAACCCTTCTACACAAAAATATTTATTAAAGTAGGTCTCTTTCCTAGAAAAGGATTGGGAGTTAAGGTGGGGTGTGCCCTTGGGGCATTCCCTATTACAGAGCAGCTGAACAAACTTTGGTATATGAATATAATGGAATATATACTGTCCTTAGAATTTATAAAAGAGATGATTTGAAGAAACCTGGGAAAATGTGCATGAAATGATGCAGTTAAGGCAGCAGAACCAGAAGAACAATTTTTTCAAAAGCTACAACACTATAGACTTTAACTTTGAAAGCCTTAAGAATTTTGAATAGCACAGTGGTCAACCCCAATTCCAGAAGACCTTTGACGAAGCATGCTACCTATCAGCCTTCCTAAAGCTCAATCCTAATTCCTGTGCTCTCCAAATTAGGTGTATGACTTCCCATGAGCCATTCCACTGCCCTAAGCTCCAGTTTCTTCCTTTGTAAAATGGTAGAGTGGATTAATGGTTCTTTCCAGTTTTGAGACCCATGATCTCATGTCTCCTTAAAAGGATCCAACAGCATAAAATGTACTACCATATGCTACTACCTCCTATTGAACAAACAATGCAAGGAACATTTATTAAACATCCAGTGAGGTGGTGTAGTAGATACCACACTGGTCTGGGAGTCAGGAGGACCTGAGTTCAAATCCAGTCTCAGATTCTTACTAGCTTTTTGACCCTGGGCAAGTCAGATAACCTCCGATTGCCTCCAAAAAACAATGACTAAAACAAACAAACAAACAAAAGACCTAATATAATGTATAATATAATAAAAGGTTTGATCCTGGAGATATAAAAAAGAAAATTTTTAAAAAGATAATTCTGGCCTCCAAAGAGCTGAATGCACACAATTAAGTGCATACTACCAGGAAAAATGAGGAGAGAGAAAGTACCATTGGTGGAAGAAAAGAGAGAATCCTGGATGGAGAATCTCCTGAGCTAAAACCTGAAGGAAGACAAAAATTCCAAGAGGTGGAAATGAGGAGAGAGTGTATCTCAGGCACTGGGACTGGCTTGTGTGAATGCAGGGTGGTGGAAAGGATGCTTTATTATACTCTGATTGTTCCATGTGTTGCCCCCGACCCCCATCTAGACTGTAGAGTCCTGGAGAGCACAGACAGCAGCACCTTTTGCTTCTTTTGTATCTTCCACATATCTAGCACATAGGAGGTGCTCAGTTAAATACTGTAATTGTTTCAGTCAGTTAACAAGTATTTATAAAACACCTTTCCTGTGCTAGGCAAGATGCTTGGCATTGGGGATACAAGTTCAGTTGATTGACTGATGGAGGAAAATCATAGCCTTCCACAACACAACTTAGATCAGCATTTCTCAAAGTCTACTCCAGGGACCCTTAGGGATACCAAAGACCCTTTCAAGGAGTCTGTGAAGCTAAAAATGCATTTTCATAATACTAGCATGTTTCCATTCAAATAGGGTAAATATTAATACATGTAACCCAAATAAACAAAAGCTCTTTTGAAACCTGATACCAAAAAGGTTGAGAATCACTGACTTAGATCATTGATTTATAGATTTAAAAGTGGAGGGGACCTTGAAGGCCACTAAATTTGGCCTTATTTTACAGATGAAGAGACTGTGAAGCACAAAGGGAAGGGACATTAGAAATATATTCTAGGCTCTGTACCATGGGACTGATCCAATGAAGCAGTTGCTTTGTTCTTATGCAGGAAGTTAAGGGGAAATATTTTCATTACTACTTATTCAATTGTTCATAGAGATATTGCTTATTCTTGTAATTCCACCATTAGCCCAGTAACACCATCCATTAAGACATCTTTTCTCCTCCTCTGGGAGGGAAATCCCCAAATGCAGCTCTCCTCATATCCCTCTTTTTAAAAACCTGGGTTCAGAACATCTGACCCCTAGAGTTATAATGAGACTCTGGGTAACAATCAATTATGCAGATACCAGAGCCATCCTCATAACCTCAGGTCATTCTACTTGGATTCATTAGTTGTGTGGGAGTCCCTTCTGTGCTATATAACCCAAGGCACTTATTTCCCTTGGCACTGCAAAGTAGCAGCAGAATGTATAGGCACTAACAAACTGGTCAGCAGAACATAGAACATGCTGTCCCTGAATAGTCTATGAGTTAAAGTCCTTATAGATGATGCAGAATACTGGTGTTGGAGGAAGAAGATGTGAATGTGATTCCAAGTCCCAAAACTTAGAAGTTTTTGCAACCCTGGCTCTCTGAGCTTCAGTTTTCTCATATTATAAAATAGAGATAATAATACTCATGTTCATTCCCTCTTTCTTCTTTCATTCAATATTTGTGAAATGAGCTAGACATTGTACATAGACAGGCATTGTGCGGCAATGGAAATATGGTAGACTTGGAGCCAGGAAGACCTGGACTCCAATGGTGCTTCAGACGGTTACTAATTGTGTGATCCTGTGTAAATCATTTATTCTCTAGATCTGTTTCCACATCTATAAAATGAGTAGGTTGGATCTGATGATCTTTAAGGACCTTTCCAACCTCAAATTTATAATCTTAATTGTGTGGCCATAGAAATAGCAAAGAGGGATGGATTCAAGAGTTAGGTAAAGACAAAATTAACACTATTTGGCTACTGATTGAATGAGGGGGAAAGAGATGGAGGTAGAGTCAAAGTTGAGTTTGAGATTATCAAGACTGATGACTAAGAAGATGGTGATACCATTAATGGAAACAGTGAAGTAACCAAAAGGGGCAGGTTTCAGGGGGAAAATGATGAGTTATTTTTTAGATTTGCTGAGCTTGAAGTGGGATTGAACTAGGTGATGCAGAAGAATCAATTAATTTGGGGAAGTTGAAGGCATGTCCTGACATATAGAAAGACACTCAAAGTTGGGTGATCTGGTAAGTACCTTTGATATTTCTTCTGCCTCTTCAAGTAAGTGTTACCACTCTTCAGAGGTGACCTTGAAAGTCAAGAGCATCCCATATTGTCTAGTTGCTTTCCACAGACATGTTATCAGGAGTAGGAGATGCATGGCTAGAGCAAATTATGAGGAAGGGAGAGCACATCTGCATGCACAAACAGTGATCTGAGGTTAACATTGGCACTAAAGTAGAGGCTTCTTTGAGTTGATTGGCCAATGTCCATTAAAACAGATACACTTTTTAATTAGGTCAGGGTGAGAGTTATTATCTGGAAGAAGCAGAGAATGAAATGCAAACAAAGATTATGAATATGACAAATGAGTGAACTCAACACATGTTGCTTGGAAGATCCCAATAAGTTATTGTGGTTACTTTTTTTCTGGGGGGAAAGGGAAGAGGCTAAAATCCAAATTTTTTAACCTGTCATTTAAAACCTCCCACAATATGGCTCCCATCTGCCTTTCCTGACTTGCTTCATATTATATATGCTATGTTACACTCAATCTTTCTAACCAGCTTGACATGCAATCCTAGAGAAAGGAAGCCTTCATTCCACTCAATAAGCAGTCCTCCATCTATGGAATTCACTGGACCCTCCCACTCCCTACATATATGCACACATACATGCATGCATGCACACATGTACACACACATACATACCCATACACATACACTCTTGCCTCTTATAATAATAATAATTTCCTTTAAGGCTCAGCTCAGGTACCATCCCCCTACTCAATGTCTTTTCTAATTTCCCTTATATTTTCCCCCTCTCTCTCCTCAATGCAGTTTCAAATTTTCTTTCTAATCTTCCTTAAAATTCATCTTGTCTTTCTCAACCCCTGTTAAGAAAACCTAGTGAGATGCCCAAGAAACCCCTGATACAAATAACACTTTGTGTTCATGGGGTGGAGAGTGGTCTGAGAATGTGTATAGAGCCAACAATTCACTAATGATGAAAGGAGACCTTTTTCAGTAATAGAAAAAAGTAAGTGTGACTCAAAGAGACAACGATATTCTACCCAAGAATTAAAATCGTAGAATTGGAGATAGAAAGGACTTTAGAGAACATCTATTCCAAAGGCATCTATGACACTAAAAAGTCTTTGGGAATCTGGTGAAACCTACAGATATTTATCAGAATATCTCTAAATGCATAAATAAAATAGATAGAATTACCAAGGACACCAATAACATTGACCTAAAGGCTATAGATAAGAAGATTGGGAGCATGTGTAACGTGGTCATAATGGTAACTAGTCATTTCAGAGTGGTAATGAGCACAAATAATATTCTGAGATATGCACAGTGATGGAAATGCGATATGAAAAGAGCTGCGATTTCTACTGGGAAAAAGTCACCAATTCTGCCAGTGCTTCCAAAGTCTGTTGCTCATATTCATAATTGAAGGAAAAACCAAATTTCAGTTAGAGGTTAGTGAAACTAGAGATGCATTTTTTTCCCATTCAAGTTCATGGACCCCCTGAAATTTATGTTAAAAATCTGTGATTTAATCTGACCTCATCTCACAGATGAGGAAACTGAGGCCTAGATTATCCAGGTGATTTACTCAAGGTCATGGAGTTAGTAAATAACAGAGTGAGAATCTGAATTCGAAACCTCTGATTCCAAATCGAGCAGTTTTTGTTCCAATACATTCCATTACCTTCTCATTATGATGCAAAAGCAAATGATACCTGGCTACATGAGCTGATGCAGTAAGGCAGGAGAAAGGGCAGCTAGATGGGGCAGTGGAGAGAGTGCCGGGCCTGGAATCAGGAGGACCTGAGTTCAAATCCAGCCTCAGTCATCTACTAGCTGTGTGAGCCTGCTCAAGTCTCTTAACTCTGTTTACCTCAGTTTCCTTATCTGTAAAATGAGCTAGAGAAGGAAATGGCAAATCACTCCGGTATCCCTGCCAAGAAAACCCCAAATGGAGCCACAGAGTCAAACACAACTGAACAATTTACAAAAGGAGGGGAAATGGATTAGAATGCTGCAATTGTCCATTCATTTAACAGCAATACTTGACGATCAATGGGATTGTTCATGTTTGAAATTCTCCTTTCCACATACATCTGTCTGGAACATATGCTTAGTTTAGAACCTGCTGCCTGCCTTCTGCTTATCCCTATTCAGCTGAAATCAGAATAGGATTCAAAGTTATGAAGAGGGAGGTATACACAGAAATTTATTTCTTTTAACAGATTAGCTAAAAACAATAATAAACCTATGGCTAAATACGTGCTCACTGAAAGCATTTAAGAAAGCCCATTCTAACATAGGACTATAAGCATTTCCACGTTCTAACTTTCAAACAAAGAGTTTTGAGAACCTAGGGTAAGTCCAAAGGACAATAACGACTCTTTTTACTACAGTCACAGGAAGATAGATTTGGAAATGGAAAAGAACTTAGAAATTTAGTCTGACTCCCTCATGTTATAGATGAGGAAAGTGAGGCCCTGAGAGTTTTAAGGGATGTGCCCCAAATTCACAGGCACGAAGGCAGTCAAGTTGTAATTCAGATCCAGGCTCTCCAACTTCAAATCCAGAATTCTTACCACTGCATTTTTCCATGGTAGTGAAGGCAGCACATTTACTAAATTATTAAGCAGTTACTGTGAGTCTGGCATCAGGCTAGATCATGTACAAAATCAGGAAAAAAATAGAAACTGTGGTTTCTGCTGTTGGTGAACTTACAACTTGTTTGGGGAGATAAGGCATACAGATAAGAAACTTCTAGAGAACAGTAGAAGGTCTTTAAAAAAGTCGAATTTTCAATGGTGTGACCCAGCCTTGAGCTCTCAGAGAAAAGAGGGATTAACTTAGGTCAGAATAGTGAGGGAAAGCTTTGTGGAGATATATATATATATATATATATATATATATATATATATATAGGCTTGGAATATGTTGGAAAGGAGCATAGGGGCCATTCTAGCCACTCACAGCAGCACATACAAAGGCACTCATGTACTAATGACCATAGTGTGTGTGAGGTAGTAGGAATAAATGATACAGAAAATGGCCTGATTGGAATGGAGAGTTCATGGGAGGGAATCCAGAGTAAGAGTTTAGGGATGTCAGGAGAGATAATGGATAGAAGACCTTGAATGCCAGATTATGTAGGGATAATGATAACACTGAACTTCATGCATGCCATAATACGCAAGTTCTTAGTATTAGTTGAATAGATTACAATTAAAATGATTACTTACATCTGATTTTGCTTGAAACATTCAGCTTATTTATGCGTGATTATAGGACACGCCAACACCACTGATGGAAAAAAACAAAGATCCCAAACTCTTGAATCTAAAAAAATTAAAGGTCTTTGAGTTTGTAAAAAAAAAAATTCTTAATTAATCCAAAGAGATGCTATTGAATGCAGCAATCTGGCAGACACAGTCTTGTTTTGTTCTTTCTGTTCTGTCAAAGTACATAGTCCCGCAGATTTAGAGCAGGAAGGGACCTTCGAGGTTGTCCAGAACAATCCTCTCTTTTCCCAATGGATTTTGAGGCTCAGATAGGGTAAGGTCCCTTGCCCAAGGTCACAGGGGTGATAAATGGCAGGGATAAGGTTCAATCTCACATCCGCTGATGGGAGATCCATTGTTCTTTCTCCTATTTCTTATACTGTCCCTCAACTCTTAAATCGTTCTCTCTAACCTAATTGTTCAACCATGGTGTTAATGGCCTAGATGAACCTTATGAAACAAGCATAGAAGGGAATAAAATTAGTTCATACCCTCCCCTTTCCCCCCACTCCCCCATCCCCATTTCCACTACTCAGTTTCCTCATCTGTCCAATGAAGGGATTAGACTAGTTGGCCTCTGTAGTCCTCTCCAACTCCATCTCTATGATTTTATTTGACTGATCACAAAAAACCAAAGCTTCCCTTACTAGAGTAGGTTTCTTAGAAATAAAAATCGCATCTTATAATTACTGAAATTTCCTAATAAGGCGTTGGTCACCGTAGACACTCAGTAAATAGTTAACAAATCAATAAATAAATTCCTACCTAACTCTATACTAAGATACAGTGCTTAGCACAGAGTAGCCACACAATAAATGTTTTTGTTCTAGTATTCTCACCTCCCTATGGTTCCTATGATTAACCAATCAATCACAAGCATGTATTAAGTGCATGCTACATGCCAGGAATTATGGTAGGTGCTAGGGGAAAAAAAGACAAAAAAAGGATCCCTGTCTTTGGAGAGCTTACATCCTATCCATGAAAACAACATGTCCATGTATAAGTAAATACATGCACTGAGACTTTTAGGACACCCAGTATAAAAATATATACAAAGTAGTGGTAGGGCAATTTTTGAGGGAAGTCAGTAGCAGTTGGGGAAATCCTTCTGGAAAATGTAGAATGTGAGCTGAACTTTTGAGGAAACTAAGAAGAAGAAGTCAGAAGAGAATGCATTGAACGCAGGATAACCTAAGCAAAAGTTGGGAGACAGGAAAAAACAGTATATGAGGAAATAAGTCAGTTTGACTGGCATGTAGACTGTGTGAAGGGGAGTAGTGTGTAAAATGCCTGTAAAGATAGACTGCAGCAGGTTGTGAAGACGTTTAAATGCCAACATATAGTGCAATATATTTTATCCTAAAGATAATAGGGAGATATTGAAGCTTTTTTGAGCAGGGGTGTGACAGGATGATATATTCAGATCTGGAATAGCCCTTGGGTGTTATCTGATCCAACTCCCTCATTTTGACTGGTGAGAAAACTCAGAAATGGAATGACTCTTAGAAGGTCTCACCAATAGTACAGGGAGAAAAAAGACTGAATTTGAAGTCAGGTTTTCCAGCTCCAACTCCAGCTATTATCTACCATGCTGGAGGATAGAAGCATCGTTGATCAGTGGCGCAAAGGTCAAAACACTGGAAAAGACATGAAGACTTCCCATCAATTACTCTCCTTAGTTCCCAGGCTCCCAGTGTTATCATTAAGAGAAGACAGGCTAACCTAGTTTATGGGAGTTGTGGGGGATTATCAGTAAAACTCAAATCCTGCCAGTTGGGTGAAAGACAGCCAAGAAAGGACAAGTAGGGGTGTGAGATGACAAACAAACGAGCAAAACCATCAGATAAGAAGGAACAACTGGGTCAAAACTTCATTAAGGAGGAGTTGAAAGAGACAGGTCAAAGAGGCAGGGTTTGGTTTTTTGGGTTTTTTTTTTTTTGCATTCTCTGAGATCCTTCACATTTATGTATTCTATTTTAGGCATCTTTTATAAGGGCACTTGTTCCATGTCTAATCTTGGTTGAATTTGCCAGCAGCTAAAAACAATTTCAAAAGAAAATTACAGCAAAAAAAAACAGGTATCCATACCTTGTAACTCCCTGGCACCAACGTGGCTGGCCAGCCCTGCAGAGTTTTTGAATTAAGAAATGCATCTCCACTTTCTAAGTACAAAGGCTAGAGGACTCTGCAGGATCTTATTAATAATAAAAGATTCTCCCAACCAAAGTCTGTCCAGTTTTCATGGTGTTATCTCACTGATTCAGGGCTGCTTTTCTCTTTATATTGAGATCATCTGTAACAACCACATACTCAAGCAAGCCAAGGGGCCCCAGGAAGTGCTCTACATTGGTTTTTCCCCTTCTTAGTTTACCTAGTTTAAATTTCAGAATTCAGGTCAATAGGATATTGTGTTGACCGTGTTCAGAGAGGTTTCTTCTTTTTCTTAAGAGACCATGGGTGTTAAGTGACTTGCCCAGGATCACATAGCTACTAAGTGCCTGAGGCCAGATTTTAACTTAGGTCCTCCTGATTCAAGGGTCTATAGTCTATTCACTGCTCCACCTAGCTGTTCCTCGAAAGTTTCATCTTGACCCCCTCTCCCCTTTTAGTGAAGGAATCCAGAGGTCACAGGCAAATGTCATCATCACCATCATCATGCATCCATAGTTAGTGTTTTATAGAAAACTAGGTGGCATAGTGCCAAGAAAGTTGGACTTTAAGTCGAGAAAATATGAGTTCAAATCCTGCCTCAGATACTTACTTATTTGTGTGACTCTGGGCATGACCTGTCTCAGTTTCTTTGTCTTTAAATTGAGCATAATAAGAGTATTGCCCTCACAACGGTTTTATAGGGATCAAATGAGATAACATATGCAAAGTTCTTTGCAAACTTATAAAGGATAACTATTATTTTTGCACACTTTATCTCATTTGATCCTCATAACAGCCCTAGGAGTAAATGTTATTATAATGGGGATTCTTTTCCTGGGGACAATAAACTTGTTTTTAAACTATTTTGATAACTTTTTGTATTTCTGTGTAATTGTGTTATTGTACATATTATTTTATTGTAATTATAGTCTAACTAATTGCATTTCAACATAATTATTTACCTTTGTACTCCTAGGTCTTTCATGTATTTAAAAGTCACTTTTCTGAGAAAGGGTTCCATTACCTTCACCAGATTGCCAAAGGAGTCCCTGACACAACAAAACTTGAGAATGCATGGAAAACTTAAGAAATAGCTAGCATTTATATAAAGCCTTAAGGTCTGCAAAGAGCTTTAGAAATATTATTTTATTTTATCGTCATAACAACTCTGGGTAGTGGGTGCTCTTATTTGTTCCAATTTCCAGAGGAAGAAACATTAAGTGACTTATTCAGAGTCACACAGTTACTAAGTATATGAGGACAGATTTGAACTCAGAGCTTCCTGAATCCAGGCTCCATACTCTATCTAGTACTAGTTCTACCTAGTTGTCTGGAGTAGAGAATCATAGAATCTCAGTCTTGGAGAGGTCCTCAAAGAATGCCTAGTCCAATCTATTTATGAGGAAAATTTCCTCTGTGGTAAATGTAGCAAACGATGATCCAATAAGGAGTTCTCCTGTGGCAGCCCATTCTCCCTCAGGAGAGCTCTAACTGCTAAGTTCCTCCTTGGGGCAGCTACATGGTACACAATGGGCAGAGCAAATGGACCTGGAATCAGGAAGACCTGAATTCGAATCTGGCTTCAGACACTTCCTAGCTGTGTGACCCTGGGAAAGTTACTTAACCAAATTGCTCCCCCCCTACACCCCCCAAAAAAGAAGTTCTTCCTCAAATCAAACCTAAATTGATCACTTTGCAACTTGTACCCATTATTCCTTGTGCTTCCTCTCTATGATATGAATCAACAGTGTGATAAGGCAGCCCAAAATGTTAGCATGATCCTAGGCTGCAGATATCATCATAGAATAGATACAAAAAAGTTAAATGATTCATTCAGTCACACCACTAATAGGCGTTACAGGGAGGATTAAAACTCAGATGCTCTTGCTAAAATAAAACTCACTGAGAAAGGAAAAAGATTAGGACAAAGTTTATCAACTGTTCCTATCCAAAGTCTAGAAAAGTCACCGTACTAGATTGTGAAAAAGGTGGTCATGTCTAGCATGCCAATGAAGCAATAAAGCCATGAGCAAGCCTTTATTAGGGATATACTATGTTCCAGGCATTGTTGGAAACACAGAGAATAAACAAAAACTGTGAAATAGAAAACTCCTGCCTCAAGAAGCTTATATTCTAATGAGAAATGCTACAGATACGTATATAGGAACATACAAGGTGTTGTGTATACACACACACACACACACACAACATACTTAGAATGGAAGGCATTAGCAACAAGGAAGGACAGGCAATGGTCTCCTGCAGAAGATCGTATTTGAGATGAGTTTTGAAGAAAACCAGGAATTCTAGAGGATAGCAGGGAAAGAGGGCATTCCAGGCATGAGGTACAGCCCATGCAAAAGCATGGAGAAGGGATATAGAGCATTATATGAGGAACAGCAAAAAGGCTAGTATGAATAGACCATAGAGTATGTGGAGGGCAATAATATGTAAGAATACTGGAAAGATAAGAAGAGAATAGTTCTGTGAAATTTAGCGAGTTCTCTTTTCTCTTTCGAATTCTTTAGAAAGTCTCCATTTGGTTCCACTTTTACTTAAATTCCACTTTTAGTTTTTAAAATTAAATTTTAAAAAAATTAAAATTTTAAATTTTTTTTAAAGTTAAAATATTTTAAATTTAATTTTTAAAAGCATTTAAGCACCTACCCTTCCTGGGACCTTAGGAGAAGATAGGTACAAAAATGAAGAGTCTTTTTCTTCAAAGCAATTACATTCTATCATATTGAACATGTGGCCATTCTAAGGTAAACAAAGAATGAACCCCAGGACCTACTTTATTGTCCTGAAATACTAGGCAGGAGAGTCTTAGCCCAAATTCAGCAGCATCTAGGAAGCTAAGTCTGAGAAAAGAGAAGACGTGGCTTCTTTGGAAGCGCTGGAGAAGCCAAACTAGTCAAAGTCATGGGCTTGCAGTTATGTGAAGGATGTGTCTTCTGGAATTGTTAGTCACTAAGGAGGGTAAAGGGCTAGAAATCTCACCCTCCTGTATATTCTCTCCCATTCTTTCTGTCTAGGCCAACTGCAGGTAATTCTATTATACAGTCCAGGGTATTTTGAAAACATGCTGAAGCATAGCCCACCAAGGAGCTAACATGGCAGAGGGGATTATTCAAGGTATTGTCATATAAGTCACACTCCACTAACTCTCAAACTCTTGGAGTGACTGTCTGAGAAATCTGTCCAGAATCTGTAGAGTAAGCAGTCCTAGGGATTCATTAGTTATTCTTACACCAACATGGCACTATAACTCAGAATTTCCGGTTATCACCATAATCCATAGGAATCATAGACCTACAGCTGGAAGGGGCTTTAGAGGCTATCTGGTCCATGAGGAAAATGAGGCTCAGAAAGAGAGGGAGATTAAGTGATTTGACCAAGGGAGTAATCGTTAAAATCATTTCTTAAGCACTATTTCAGACATGCAGTTGGCACTGGGGATAGAAAGACAAACATTAAACAGATCTTGCCTTCAAGGATCATATAAATTTCTGGAGGAAATGTAATATATATAGATAATTCAAAACGTAAATAAAAACCAAATACTATATCTTGATCCTTCTCCCTCAGAGACCTTCAGATGGTAGGGAATCCAGGTTCCAAATGAGTCTCTTAGAAAAGGTCATGATCAAAAGGGGTCATTTGTCAGCCCAGATATGCACATTCAAAGATCCCTCTTTGAAAGGTACGTAGAGGCCAAGACAAGTTTTAATTTTTCTACCACTTGGCTAGTGGTAGAGGGTACTCCATGTAGGCCACGGCAGGAGTGAGGCTTGATACACCCACTGGAGTCTCCATTGTTTGATTTAACTTTGAAAGCTAGCCTTGGCATCATCCATGAATTTCTAGTAACTCCATTTTGTTAATCTACATGGGCCACAACAGGGAGATCTTGAAATGAATCCTTCACTTTTAATTTTAACAAATTCCTCTTTCTTCTACCTGATCCCCAATATTATAGGCTCTCTTGTATTCTCTTCCTTTATCAGTCACAGCTCCAAAGAGAAAAGAGCTAAGAGAGCACAGCAGGGATCTCATTTCTAATGTTGTGGTGCATGTCTTGGGATTCCTAAGGCTTTGAGTGAATTTTACAAACAACTGCAGAGCAAGCAGTTTATATTAGGTGGGCAGGAGCTGTCAAGGATAAGACTCTTGAATTGACTAGGGAGACCCAAAGTGACAAGGAAAAATGGAGGCCAGCGTGAAACTAGGAAAAGGAGATTTTAAAATTAGGAAAGTCTGAGAGTGGCTGGAAAATGTACAGGATTTGCAAATCAGGAAGGACATGGCAGAATGAAATTCAGTAGGCATCCAGGCAATGTAATGTGATCGCTTTTCCTTGGGCCCTAAAAAACAACCATGACTTCACATAAAGAGGGTATGGGAATAAGGAAAAATAAATGAAGGTTTTACTTGGGTTTATGCCCCCAGTTTCAATATAAGCATAGGGCAGGGGAAAAGAGCACTAAACTTGCAGTCAAAAGACTTAAGTTCAAATCCTGGCTCTGTCATTTGCTACCTACGAGACCCACATCTCTGGACCTCAGCTCCTCCAAAATAAGTAGACAGAACTCAGTGACAGCCATGATTCCTTCCTTTTTTTTTTTTTTAATCAACCTGTGATTCTCCGATCTTACTTGATTTCTGTGGGTTCCTCTCCCTCTTCTCTCAAAGAGGGGAAACATTTGGTCACTCTTACATTGATAGGTTGCCCCAAACATAAAAAAGTAAAAAATTCCTTAAGCTTTTCAACAGAATGAAGCAAATAACTAGGGTTCCTTCAGTGAGTAGTGGCCCTCTGAAAATGCTCTGACAGGCCCTGAAGCTGAAGAAGACCCTTGAAAATCCCACTGAGGCTGGGAGAGCTCTGAGGCTAGAAGTTACCCTCTCTTCTCAGTCTTGGTTCCCTTATATAATAAAGTGGATATAACAACAACAGCAATGCCTTTAATGCCTATTTCTTTTAGCTGTTGTGAGGATTAAGTAAGATAATGTTTATAATATACTTTGTGAAATTCGAAGCACTGGGCCAGGTGTCCCATATGTCTTAGTGCCATTTTAAGCAATTAAAGCTGGATACTTCAATAATATTATATATCTACTACTTAAGCATTTTTAATAAATACTCTAATCAAAGTAATATTTTAGTTAATATAATGTAAGTACTAAAAGTATTAAAACCATTAAAGCTTTAATAGTATTACTATTTAAGTAATAAGTATGGAAGCTATTGAAGCTTAAAACTTTAGTTGTATTATTATTTAAGGAGTAAGCACTTAAATAAGTACTATTGTAAATTAAAGTAATTAGTGCTATGTAAGTACTAATAGTGTTAATACTTAAGCTATTGAAGCTTAAAATTGCAAAGTCCTTTGTTAGTCATTATTTATTAATCATTATCGTCATCATCATTTAAAAATTTAGGGAAGAAACTCTTCATTCAGTAAAGGATTTAATACTTAGAAAAGTACAACATTGGCTGGCAATCAAATTGTATCAAAACTTTTATTCACTCTTTCTGCGTGAGAAGCCTTTACTAATTAATTCTTAAAGTCACACACCAGGATTAAGACGCTCACAAGCTCACATAATGCAGCTGGGTCAATACATTTTCCAGCGTAAAGAAGCACTGACTGATGAGAGCTCTATGGTGTTTCCATAGCAGCCAGTCCAAATGGGAACTCTGAGCCTGCTCACCATGGAATGAGCTTTAAGCCTGGTGACCGTCACACTGGAGGAATGACCCAAGAAGGGAAAGCCCAGTCTAGATGGGATTGGGGGTAGAACATTGAGACAATTGCAGGTTTTCTTTTGGAAGGGACTTAGGTGGTTCCATCTACACTGGAGACCTGTACAGTTTGACTGGCCTCATTTATGGTGATCATGGGCTTATAGATTCAGAACTGGAAGGGGTTTCAGAAACTATCCAATAAGGGCTATGTGTGACCCTCTAAGTCCTCAAGTATGGTCCTTTAACTGAATCCAAACTTCACAGAACAAATTCCTTTAATAAAAGAATTTATTCTGTCAAACTTGGACTCAGTTAAAAGACTGCACAAGGGACCTAGAAGGTTTTTTGGCCAGATTCTAGTCCAAACTTCTCATTTTACAGATGAGAAAAGATGAAGCCTAGAGAAGGCGATGGATTTGCCAAGTATTGCACAGGTAGGAAATAGATGGCTTGGGATTTGAACTAGTATTCTCTGATGCAAAAAACCCAGTGCTCTAGTTTCCACTACAGGACATTGCCTCCCATAAATTAGGGATGACTTGGTTATGCGTGGTGTCATTTCCATGTGGATTTGTAAAAAAGGTCATGACTTACAATGCAAGCAGCATTAACAGAGAAGGTCCCAAGCTACTTAAGGGGGTAAGCATGGGACAGTTCCAGTTGGAAGGACCTAACTTGTTAAGGACTGGTAATCTTTCTGTTTGAAAGCTGGAGCTTTGCCACATGTATGTTGAGCTTAGTTCCACGGGGCTGGAGCCCTCATCAAGGTGTAACCATATTCTGAACACCAGGCAGAAAGCCAAAAGATAATAATGGTCAGTCCTTGTAGTTTGCCATCTTTTTCCTTCTTCTCTCACAAAGAGTCAGATCTGAACAAAGTAGAAGTTTCCTTGTACCTAGCAGGACAGAGGGAAGTATGAGAGTCAGTCAGTTCAGGGATTGTTCATGCTGGGAAAGGGGGTGGCCTGTCTCTCAAGTTGTCTAGCATCAAATTCTGTAGTACATTAAACAGTCCCAGACTCCCTGGAACGAGGAGAGGTGAGGAGGAGGAAGGAGAGTCCTAAGAGAGGAATCAGGGGATAGCAGCCCAAGGTCAGGTGAGAAAGTGAGGACAGGAAGTGCCCTAAGAGCAAACCCCATCACCTGACTAGTTCCAGCTCTAACTTCTGCATTCCACCTAATTTAAACCCTATACATCATTGTATTCCAGTGCATTTCAACCCAAGGTTCTTCTCCTTATGGAAATAATACTAGTATCCTTCTTGAATGAGGATGGGTGGGAAGACAGAGGGAGAGAGGAGTTTTGCAGAATAACTAATGATTGTAAAGCACCCTGGAAAGAGAAAGTGTTATATAAACACTAAATAGAATGGTTATTGTTATTCATGCAATATTTATAACCTTCTTTAGCCTCTGGGAGGTTTGCATGGAAGTCTTTGGAGACTTTCCAGAGGGCAATCACATGACCCCTAAAAGGTTGGAGAATAGGATACTGGCTGCCTGGGCAACCGGAGGTGGGAATCTGAAGCTATTTCCCCGAAACAGGAGTGAAAAGCAAACATTCAATCTCAACTTTCTCCCTCCTTTGAGAAGTTGGGGAGGGGAGCACTTCTGCAAAGCCTTGGGAAATGCACTAAACAACTCTCCAGGGCTTTATAAAAGCTAGATAAGCTCTGGGGGAATAAAGATGATGGAAAGTTTTAAGAAAATAGTGAAACCATCCTATAACAAATTCTTTGAAGTGCAATTGTCTTAAGAATATAGATTTTAAACAAGAGCCCTTTGGAAGTCATTACCTCCCATTTTACAAAAGAGTTAACTAGGGCCCAACAAGGTTAAATAATTGTAGAACCAGGATTTAAACTCTGGTCCCTAAATTCCAGATCTAGAGCTCTGACCATTGGGCCACACTACCTCATAGAGAACATTTTAAAAATTCTGTTCAATTCTAATCATTTCACCTCAAACATTGAAATACTTAGACCCACCTGGACCATCCTGCCCCCAAGCCTCAACAAATTCCTATGAGGTTTCTCAGAATCAGCTTAGATATCCATAGGTTTTTGCATAATTCCTCATCACAGAAGTGAATAATTAGTAATTCCCCCCTACCCCCACCATGTCATTTGTATCCTCTTATAGCTCCCTGGGGAGACAAGTATAGTATAGCAAAAGGACAAAAATGGGACCAGAGAATAAAAGCTAGTTAGAAAATACATGTTTGTCTATACCAGAAGTGGGGAATCTGAGGCCTCAAGGCACATGAGGCAGCACTTGAGGACCTAGAAGGCCACCTGTGCCTCGAGGCCTCAGGTTCCCCACCCCTGGTATAGACAAAACGTAAGATACAAGTAATTAATAAAGATGTTGGTGAGACCATTAGAAAGTAAGCTTTTTGCAAGGAGAGATGGTTTCATTCTTTTTACTTGTACCCACAGCTAGGGTAGCTAAACAGTGTAGTGGATAGAATGCTGAGCCTAGACTCAGGAAGACCTGACTTCAAATCTAGCCATAGATGCTTACTGGGCAGATGACCCTGGGCAAGTCACTTAACTGCTGCCTGCCTCAGTTTCCTCAATTATAAACTGAGGATAATAACAGCACCTATATCCCAAGGTCATTGGGAGAATCAAGTAAAATAATACGTGTAAAGCATTTAGCCTGGCACATAGTAGGTGTGTAATAAATGTTTGTCCATTTTCCATTCCCAGTACCTGGCATGTAACAGGATCTTAGTAAATATTTTTTTGATTGATAAGTTAACGAGGAAAAGGACTAAGAGATTCAAGGTTCCCCTGTGGCCCCTGGGCTAATCTAAGTATGCCCTATGGTATTAACTACAAAAAAAATCTGTCTAGTGCAATTTCTTCCTATGAAGGTTTGACCCTATGATGAGAGATGTAGAGCAAATACTGGAAATTGTCAAAGAAATTCATCAAATCAGACTCCAGTAAACAATCTCTCTCTCTCTCTCTCTCTCTCTCTCTCTCTCTCTCTCTCTCTCTCTCTCTCTCTCTCTCTCTCTCTGTCTCTCTGTCTCTGTCTCTGTCTCTCTGTCTCTGTCTCTCTCCTTTCCCTCCCCCCCAGCGATGGCCTTTTAAGTATCTGGGCTTCCCTCCGTTGTTCATATGTTTTATTTAGACATACTAGAAAGAGGAAATCAGACTTGTCTTTCTGGGAACCATTAGCAGGCTATTTGAATGGAGTAAAATTTAATAAAAGGCATAGCACTTGTGCCGAGTGTGGGTTTTGGGAGCCTGGGTGAGAAAGGAGATGATCTTAGCAGCTTTAATAATCAAAGCTAGTGTGGCTGACTTTGAGAATTATTGAAAAAAAATCTGCTAGAACTTGTGTTAGGTCCAAGAGGCATCTTGATTAGGGGTCCACATGATACAGTTATCCTGGTTTCTTTTAACATGACAGAATTTACTTCCTGCAGAAGCAAAAGCTATAAAGTGTAGTGACTAGGCATAAGATTATGTCATCTGGTCCAACTCCCATTTTTCAGATGAAGAAACTTCAGCTCAGAGGCATCAAAAGTAACTTGGCTAAAGTCTCACCAATAGTATTGGCTACCCTAGCATGCTTTATTCCATGTCAAAGATCTCCCACTGGTAAAGAAATATATTTCCTTACGGAAATCATACTAGTATCCTCTTTGAATGAGAATGGGTGGGAAGGAAGAAGGAAAGAGATGGAGTTTTTCAGAATAACTAATAAATGATTATAAATTATCCTGGAAAGAGAAAGTGTCACTTAAATGCTAAGTAGAATGGCTATTGTTATTCATGCAATATTCATATCCTTCTTTAGCCTCTGGGAGGTTAAGATCCAAATATTTGTATATATGCATGTGTACATATATGTATGTATGTGTATATATGTATATGTGTGTATGTTGTGTGCATGTGTGTATATGTGTGTGGGGGTGTATATGTGTGTGTTTATATGCATGTGTATGTATTACATATATGTGTGTATGGAAGGATGAGGTACCAGACACTGAAGTTCTTGCCCAGGCTGTACTACCAAGCATTCAAACTATGCTTCAGAGAGCCCAACCCCGATGGGCTGGCCACGTTGTTCAAATACAAAACGTACACTTGCCAAAAAGACTATTTTATGGAGAACTCACATGGGGCAGGTGATCACATGGTGGCCAGAAGAAACGATACAAGGTCACTCTCAAGAACTTTGGATTTGACTATGCAACATGGGAGACACTGGCACAGGATTGCTCAGCATGGCGTGCCCACATCAGAAAAGGTGCTGTGCTCTTTGAGCAAGGCAGAATTGAGACAGCACAAAGTAAATGTAGGATACGTAAATTTGGAGTATCCACGCTAAAAATTCTTAAGGAAAATCTGTGCCCAACCTGTGGTAGAGCGTTCCAAGCTCGTATTGGTCCCATCAGTCACAGTCGTGCACAATGAAATCTCACTTTATCATCGTGATGTCATTTTGGTCCTCTTTGAAATGAAGGATAACAACCAAACAACGTGTGTATGTATATGCATAATACACACACACACACACACACACACACACATACATAATCCTTTCAAAGAATGTGGCATTCCTCAGAAATTATGTAGGCAGAACTTTTAGATTATAAAAGTTTTGTCTCATCATTTGCCTCAGCTTTTTGACTCAGATTGGTATGACAGAGACCATAAACTGAGCACTGAAAATGTCAGGTGAAAGATTGTAAATGTCGGATATAGTAGAGCTCTTCAAAGGTACTCACTGGTCCCAATCACCAGTCATATCTAGAAATTTTTGCTCCAGGGCAAAGGATATTAAGTATATCCTGAATTGAAAGGGTAGGAGGGAGTGTGGGAGGAGCTCAGCCCAGGTGATCATCTGGTAGTTTCTCATTTTACCTAATTATTCTTGCTAATTAGGTACAAAAGTCTGTGTCAACTTTATACAGTCTGTCTTGAAAAAAAATCTTTACAAAGACTTTTGGGACACTCTCTATTTATTCTAGATATTGTTTTTCTAAACACTTGTCCTCTTCCCCAATAGAATGTAAGATCATTTTGAGTAGAGGTTATTTTCTTCCTTGTATTTGTAGCCCCAGCGCCTAGCACTCTGTCTGGAACATAGTAAGAGCTTAACAAAACACGCTGATTGTTTTTCATAATGTTGAAGGACTAGAAATGCTGCCAACGCCCTTTAAGTTTGGCACAGAGCTAAGCTGGCCCTACCTCCATTGCAGCTTGGCAAATCACCCTCCTCCCCCAACACCTGACTCCACCACTTTCCTCCAACAGAACAATCAAGCACATGACCTCAAGATAGGTATTCAGAGCTACAGAGCCTGAAATCTATGATCTACCTGCCTGTCTTCTGTTCAGTGATTCATGACTTCAGAGAGGAAGCATGTAGTTGAGATTATAGCCACTCAGGGGCTTCCTTCCTGCCTCGTGCAAAGAAACTGAATTGTGCTTTCAGAGGCCCCCGTAACTGGACAACTTAATCATATTGTGGCAGTATTGAGTACTGTTTTCATTTATTTCTTTGGGTTCTTATTTTTGTTGTTGTTTTTTTCTGAAAGTGTTCAGAACCTTTAGATGTGGGGTTGAGAGGGAAAGTCAGGAAGGGGTAAGAAGGGTGAGAAGAACATTTGCCAAGACAAGAGGAAAGTTGGGGACAGTAAGGCCCCCTGTGTACGTCCATAAGATGACAAAAGGCTTAAATAAGCGTTTCTTCTGTGCCTGAATAAGGGGAAGGAACTGTCAGAAAAGGTCTTTATTTAAAGATCTTCAGGACTAAGAGTCTAAGAATAAAAGTGATGACTTTGGCTTCTAACATAAAAACGAATTTAATTCTCCTTTCCCTTGCTTCTGCCATCTTTTCATTATAAATTAAAAAAGAAAAAACTTCCTAACAGATCTTTCCCCATCTTTAATTATTCTGGCTCTGCACATGAGGAATGTTTTAAGTACTGGGACATAATAAAAGTGATATTGTATTACATTTATTACCATGATTACAATAATACATTGATTTCAGGATGTGCTTTCCATAAGAATTAAAATGGAGACAGATTGGTTTTGTGGTTGGAGTTAAGTTTTACAGGAATATTTTGAGTAGGTTACTGTAGTATCTTTAGATTGTATTGTTAGCTTTTTATTTTTTATTTTTTAAGTAGTAGCCTTAAGAAAACGATCAGGACTGTATTAAATGCTTTTGAAAAAAATTTTTTTATCACTACTGATTGGTTTGTTGCTGAGTTGTTTCAGTCATGTTCTACTCTCTGTGACTTGATCTGAGGTTTTCTTGGCAAAGATAGTGGAATGGTTTATCATTTCCTTCTCCAGATCATTTGACAGATGAGGAAACTGAGGCAAACAGGGTTAAGCAACTTGCCCAGGGTCACACAGCTATTAAGTATCTGAGTCCAGATATGAACTCAGGTCTTCCTGATTCCATACCTGTAACTCTATCCACTGTTACCTAACTGCCCCTGTTACCATCATTAATAATCACATTTTTTTTTCTTTTACCTAGGAAAGCAAATCAAAATCTTTGGTTCTCTCATTTATGTTTTCAAAGTTTAAAAAGCAGGTCACTATTGAAATATCAGAAGTTTATTTCAGTACAAAAATCTTGAAATGTTTCTTCTATTAACTGTCAGGCATCACCATCTTGTAATAATCGCTAGCATTTACATACATAGCACTCTTTGCAAAATGCTTTATGAATACAAATCTCATTTTAATCTTACAACAACCCAGAAAGGTAAGTGCTATTATTATCACCGTTTTATAGATAAGGAAATTGAAACAGGCAGAGGTTAAATGACTTGCCCAGGGACACCCAGCTAGTAAGTGTCTGCAGTTAGATTTGAAGACAGATCTTTCTAATTCTAGGTCCAATGTTCTATGTACTCTACCACCTTGCTGCATCTAGGCATGCCTACCCATTTTACAGATGAAAAAACTGCGACAGAGAGTGGAAGCTTACCCTGACACCTGGAAAATCAACAGGTAGTCCTCACCACCCAGCAAAAGCCCCAAGACGTCCAGCTCTCAAGAGCTACAAAGGCCAACCTTTGTCTTCTATCTGCCCAACGTTCAGGGCTAGGTCAATTTCCTCAGCCTTCTCTTGATTTCTCTATTACCTTAAGCCTTTGTATGAACTTCCTTCACACTCTCTGCACCTCAGTTTCCTTATTTATAAAGTGGGAGTAGTAGCAAACAAATCTCCAGCTAAAGCTCAAAGAAGACCATGTATAATATAGATGTAAATGCTCTGCAAATCTTAACATGCTATATAAATGTTCGCTACCATTGCTGCTATTGTTGCTGATCATGCTATTATCTCTTGAACCTAGGTTACTGTCCCAGCTGCCTCACCTTGTTAACCTCTGTCCTTACACTCCTCATCCAGGCCTTTCAAGACTATTTCATTACATCTAAACCTGTTTAAAAATTGAGTTTTATGGGGGCAGAATAAAGATGACAGACTTTCTAGAGCTCTGCCTCCAAGCCCAGTAAAAAATGACTAAACAAATTCTGGAGCTGCGGGATCCACAGAATGACAGAGCGAAGCAATTCTCGAGCCCAAGACAGCCCAGAAGTTCACTGGGAAATGTCTATTGCTACATGCAGGGGGCAGGGCACAGAGGGGACCTGAGCAGGCCTTGGGGCAACTGAATCTTGGGCATCTGTGGGGGTCTCCAGATTTCATGACCCCAAAACACTGAGGACAAATTGGAAGTTCAATGGAAAAAGCCCTTGGGACTAGTATGGGAGAGTGAAGTGGTCAGACTACAGCCCCAGGGTGGCAGACAGGGAAGGAGGTGAGGAACCCACAGTAGAAGCAGGGGCAGCAGCAGCAACTGTGTCTGGAGCTCTGGGCCCACAGAGAGTAAGGGAATGGAGTGGCTGACAGTACACCCTCCCACCCCCACTGGAAGCAGAGATCTGCCTTAAACAAAGAGCCCAAAAGTCAAGTAAATGGCTGGAGAAATAAGCAAAAAATGGAAAAAGAATCAGACTACAGAATCTTACTTTGGTGACAAGGAAGATCAAAGCATGCAAAGAGAAGAAAACAAAGTCAAAGCTCCTCCATCCAAAGTGTCCAAGAAAAATATGAATTGCTCTCAGGCCATGGAAAAGCTCAAAAAGGATTTTGAAAATCAAGTAAGAGAAATAGAGCAAAAATTGGGAAGAGAAATGAGAGCAATACAAGAAAATTATGAAAAATGAGTCAACTTCTTGCCAAAAGAGACCCAAAAACATGCTGAAGAAAATAATACTCTAAAAAATAGACTAACCTATTAGTTAGTCCAAAAAGTCAAAAAAGAGATCCAAAAAGTCAATGAAGAGAAGAATGCCCTAAAGAGCAAAATTGGCCAGATGGAAAAAGAGGTCCCAAAGCTCACTGAAGAAAATAATTCCTTAAAGATTAGAATGGAGCAGATGGAAGCTAATGACTTTATGAAAAATCAAGAAATTATAAAACAAAACCAAAGGGACAAAAAAATAGCAGACAGTGAGAGACAATTTAAAAATTATGGGACTACATGAAAACCCTGCTCAAAAAAAAAGAGCCTAGCCATAATTTTTCAAGAAATTATCAAGGAAAACTACCCTGATATTTTAGCACTGGAGAGTAAAATAAATATTGAAAAAATCCACAGATTGCCTCCTGAAGGAGATCCAAAAAGAAAAACTCCTAGGAATATTGTAGCCAAATTCCAGAGTTCTCAGATCAAGGAGAGGATATAGCAGGCAGACAGAAAGAAACAATCTGAGTACTGTGGAAATACAATCAGGATATTGTGGAAATACAATCAGGATAACATAAGATCTAGAAGCTTCTACAATAAAGCATCAAAAGGCTTGGAATATTATATTCCAGAAGTCAAAGGAGCTGGGATTAAAACCAAGAATAACCTACCCAGCAAAACTGAGGATATAATATTTCAGGAGAACAAATGGTCATTCAGCAAAATCGAGGACTTTCAAGCATTCTTGATGGAAAGACCACAGATGAATAGAAAATTTGACTTTCAAACACAAGAATCAAGAGAAGCATGAAAAGTTAAACAGAAAATAAAAATCATAAGGGACTTACTGAAGTTGAACTGTTTATGGAAGATAATATTTGTAACTTGAGACTTTTCTCAGTATTTGGGTAGTTGGAGGGATTATATTCATATAGATAGGGTGAGTTGAATAGGAAAGGATGATATCTCAAAAAATAAAATTAAGGGATGAGAGAGGAATATAATGGGAGGAGAAAGGGAGAAATAGAATGGGGCAAATTGTCTCCCACATAAAAAAAGCAAGAAAAAGCTTTTTCAATGGATGGGAAGAGTGGGGAGGTAAGAGGGGAAAAGTGAACTTTACTCTCATCACATTAGTCTTAAGGAGAGAATAACATGCATACTCAATTTGTTATGAAAATCTATATTACACTACAGTAAAGGATGGGAAAAGGGAATAAGTGGGGTGGGAGATCATAGAAGGGGGGCAAATAGGAGCAGGGGATAATTAGAAGTAAACACTGTTGAGGAAGGATAGGGTCAAAAGAGAATAGAATAAATGGGGGGCAGGATAAGATGGAGGGAAATATAGTTAGCCTTTCACAACATGACTTTTATGGAAGTCTTTTGCATAACTACATGTGTATAGCATATATTGAATTACTTGCCTCCTCAATGGGGATGGGTGGGGAGGGAGGAAGGGAGAGGAGTTGGAACTCAAAAGTTTTGAAAACGAATGTTAAAACTTGTTTAACATGCAACTTGAAAATAAGATATACAGGCAATGAGCAATCTATCTTGTCCTACAAGAAAATAAAGGGGATGGGGATAAGAGAAGAGAGGGGTGTGATAGAAGGGAGGGCAGATTGGGGCAAGGGGTAATCAGAATGTATGCTGTTTTCGGGTGGGTGGAGGGGAGAGATAGGGAGAAAATTTAGAACTCAAAATCTTGTGGAAATGAATGTTGAAAACTAAAAATAAACAAACAAATAAATGAATGAGTGAACAGATAGATATTTATTTTATTTCCCTAAAATAAAAAAGAATATAGACTAATTATATTAAAAGAATGCCCTCAATAAAATAAAAAACCCCTCTGAATTTGACATTATGGAAGGAGGTGTAAGTTCTAAGTTTTGTTTTTAATTGAATTCAGCCTCTTTCTTTGTTTCTTTGTTTTTGCTTAAACCAGTTGGTACATACAGGATTAGGATAGGTCCTATGACTTTTATTGATATAGAGAACTCTGGGGGGAGGAAGGGGTGGAGTTAAGTGGCACAGTGGTTAAAGTATAGGGTCTAGGGTCAGGAAGACTTAAAGTTCAAATCCATCTTCAGACATTTACTAGCTTTGTGACCCTAGGCAAGTCACTTAGCCCTG
Source organism: Notamacropus eugenii (assembly GCF_028372415.1). Classification (NCBI taxonomy): domain Eukaryota; kingdom Metazoa; phylum Chordata; class Mammalia; order Diprotodontia; family Macropodidae; genus Notamacropus; species Notamacropus eugenii. Next base: position 218,441,983 of record NC_092872.1, on the reverse strand, counting down.
TTTGCCTCAGTTTTCTCATCTGCAAGATGAGTGGAGAAAAAAATGCACTCCAGCATCTTTGCCAAGAAAACCCAAAATGGGGTTACAAAGAGTTGGACCTGACTGACCAAACTATCTGCATGACCTTAGGTCAGTCACTTAACTTTGCTAGACTCTCTCATCTATATGATGAGGGGACTGGACTAGAGAGACAATGAGGACTCCTCCAGGTTTAAATCCTCAGTCTTATGCTCATAGTTGACAAGTTATGAAAGAATAGCAGAGTGGGAAAATGGGAAAAGGACTGGACTACATAGTGGAACATCAAGGTTTGAATCTCAGCTCCATCACTTATAACTTGTAAGATCCTTAACCACTGTGACCTCAATTTCCCAAAAGTTGGTGGGGTTTAGTCAGTTGTGCTCCAAAGCAAGCCTGCAACAGTACTTTTGGAACAAAGCAGCATCACCAACTGGGGCAAGCTTGTGCCCCAGAAATCAACTGTATAATTTATGATATGAAAATAATATCAAAAGTAATTAAGAAAAATTCAGTTGAATGTGGGATGGGTAGGAATGGTTATTATAGTGGTTTAGTCAATAGATTCTCAGAATTAGAAGGCATCTCAGAGGTCATTTATTCCAGCCCATGGGATTTCAGTTCCTGTTTGCTTTCTACACCAGCAGATCAGCTTCAGAAAGTCTCCCTTCCACAGTGTCCAGGAGGAAAAGTAGTAGAAGGAGATAGTAAGGAGTAGTACCACTTAAGAATTTCTTTATGAAACAGAGGAGGGAAACAAACAGGCTGTCATCTGTTCTCCCCATATTCAACAGGAACCTGGGTCTTCTCTTCTCTGATTCTGAAGTTTAGAGAAGTAATGTGACCTATCTAAGATCACACAGCTAGGAAGAGGGAATATAAGGATTTGAAGCAGGCAGGCACTAATAGGATCATAGACCAAAGCTGTAACTAAGGGCAATTGAAACTTGGTACTAGGGTGCTAACATTGGGTAAGAAGATATTTCCTCCCCCTAATTTCTCACCCTGTAATGAGATACCATCCTTCTTCCACAGTGCTTGAGGCAGCTTGGTGAAATGGAAAGAAGTAGAGCTTTAGTGTGCTGGTGTATGTCTGTAGTCCCCTATACCTGGGAAACTAAGACTGGAGGATCCCTCTAGTTCTAGAATCCTCAGCTTCAATGAGCTGCATCAATCCGGTGTCTATAGTAAGTCCAAAACCAATATGGTGAACCTTTGTGAGTGGAAGACCACACTGCCTAAAGAGGAGCAAACTTATCCAGCTTGGAAAAACAGAAAGTTAAATAGCTTCAATGCCAATCAGTATTGAGATTAGACCTATGACTGGTCACTACACTTTGTGAGCCTGGGTGGGACAGGCAGACCTAGGAAAGGAAGAAACAAAGAGAAAGAAACAAATAAACAGGAAAAAAAGAGAAATAAACAAAGAAGTAGATGAAGGAAGGATGGAAAGAAGGAAGAAAGGAAGGGAGGGAGGGAGAGAGGGAGGAGGGAGGGAAGGAGAAAGGAGCTTCTACTTTGTAGGAATGCATGGGTTAAATTTTTGTACCTGTAGATATCTCATTGTGAGGCAAAGCCCCAGTCACCCTTCCTTGTTTAAGCTCTTCCACTGGGTCCTTTTCAGACCTAATCTATACATCTATTTTTTAAGCATTCTATTTCAATAAGACTAGCTTTCACATTGGTTGGTAAATACTGAACCAGAAAGGAGGACAGATCGTGGAAAAAAGCCCTTTGGGCAGCTAAGGGCATTACACAAAGCTCATAAGTGCGAAACTGAACCTCATAACAAGCCTGGCTTCCATATTTGGCAGTTCAAGCTTAAATCTGAAGAAGAAAAACCATGATCTTATTAGTATCTATGTCAGTTAAGAGCCTCAGGAGGCATAAATGAGGACAGGCATCCAGCCTTCCCTTCACCCCTGTGAAGAGTCACACACACACCCCCACGCTCACCTGTCTCCTCTTCAGCAAGTTATAGCTCAGTCAAATCACACCAAGAACCTTTCTCTGTAAACAGGAGGAAATGGGACTGAAGGAGAATTCAAAGAGAAAAGAAGAACCAAGCTGACTTCTTGAAAACTTAACCTTCTGCAGAAGGGGCAAGCAATGTTGCTGCTGCTGATACTTACTTAAGAAAAGAAGAAGAATCTTTGGGATCCCAGGACCCAAGGCCATCCCGACTGCCCAGCTGTGCTGGACGGCTCACCCACAGCAGCTCAGCTAATGCATGAACTGTCATCCAAAGGAGCTGGGGCCAAGCCACATCACGTGATTGGGAACGGAAACAAACAGCAGCCACATCCTGGGAGGGAGATGCGCTTAGGCTTCCTCATTTGTCATTTGTAGCCCTTTCCAAGGAAGGGATTATAAACATCCTGACCTTGCTTTCCTAGAATCTGGGATGATAGATAATGATTTTTTTTTTAATGACTTTCAGTTTTGACATTAGTATATAGAACATGGAGCCAATTTAGTGACATGGGAAATAGACAACTGGACTTGGAGTCAGAAATACTTGCATTTGAATCCTGCCCCCCTTCTGGACACTTGCTAGCTGGGTGACCCTAAACAAGTCACTGAACTTCTCTCATTCTCAGTTTCCTTATCCGTAAATGGGGACAATAGTAACACCTTGCCTTTCAGGGTTGTTGTGAGGATCAAATGAGGTAACATAAGTGCTTTGTAAACTTTCAAGAGCTGCATAAATGCTATATATCATTATTCCATACTGCATCAAACATGCAGAAAACAGTAAGAAATGTAAAGGCAATCAAAATATAGAAAATGAGTGTAGTAGTAACTGCTCCAACCAAGTCTGTGGGAGAGATTGGTGCTAAGTAAATGAGATCATACTAACTCATGATTATATAAATGTTTTCCTCTCTGAAACTTAAACACAAACGACTTGCTCCTGGGTCACGTAGGTAATAGGTATCAGAAGCAGGATTCGAATCTAGGTCTCCTGATTCCAAGTCTGTTACTGCAATTCACTTCCTCATTAGATAACATGGATTTTACAAAAATAACTTTATGATCTTAGAGAGAATAACATTCTATACATGCAAAGAATTGTATGACTCAGTTCTAGCCTCCATTTTCTCCTTAGAGTTCAGCTTGTCCCTTTAAGTTTTCCATCCATCCATGAAGTAACCATCTGTATCGATGCCTCCATTACTGACATAGGACCAAAATGCTGTCACAGTATCACACGGGAAAAGGGATTGCTTTCTCCAATAGAATTCTTTCAATAGTTTTAAAAAGCTCTGAAACCGGGGCATGATGAGGAAACCCACTTGTCACTTTCCATCTAGCAGTGTGGACTCTCTCAAGTACCTTTTCTGGGTACAAGGAAAAGCTTTCCATAAGAGGAACCCTGAAGTTCCTTTCAGCTATAATATTCCATACTTTATAATTCTGTGGTTCTTCTGAACCCAGATAGTCAGAGTGGGGGAAACCGTTGGTCAAGATGGGATCCCTGTATCATATGCTGCTGCATTCTCTTAACAACACATTTTCTCTTTGCCATTTCCTCCTCCAGCTCTTTTCACAGACGAGGAACTGACTTACCCAGGGTCACACAGCTAGTAAGTGTCTGAGCCTAGATTGAACTCAAGAAGATGAGTCTTCCTAATTTCAAGCCCAGTGTTCTATCCACTGCACCCTCCAGTTTCCCAATAGAGAAGTCTGGAGGCCAAAATTAAGCTTTTATTAAAAATATATATCATCTTTCTTGATCCTCACAACAATCTTTTCAAGCAGAACCTTCACGGATTATTATTGTCATTTTACAGATGAAGAAACTCAGACTCAGAATAATTCAGTAACTTGCCATTGTCATGTAGCTGGTATCAGAAGCAGAATCTGAACCCAAGGCCACTATTCTATCCACTACATACCCTGCTCCATCCTATTCTACCCTACCAATTCTCTACTCTTTTGTTGTGGTTCAGTCATTTCATTCATGTCTGACTCTTGGTGACCCCATTTAGGTTTTTCTTGGCAAAGATTCTGGAATGGTTTGTCATTTCCTTCTCCAGATCATTTGACAGATGAGGAAACTGAGGCAAACAGGATTAAGCAACATGCCCAGGGTCACACAGCTACTAAGTATCTGAGGTAAGATTTGAATTCAGGTCTTCCTGATTCCATGCGTATAACTCTATCCACTGTGCCACCCACTAACTAGTGGACAATCTTAGCAAATCTCTCCAGTGATACCATCTAGAATAGTCCAAGTCTATATAAGCAGAAATTTTTATGTAATATAATCTTTTTGCCAGGACTTCTTAAGTAATTAGAGAAGAAGAATTATTTGGTACTAGAGTTTATAGACTGACTCTCTAAATTGCCTAGATACTTGTATCACAGACCATTCATTTCCTTTTGTTCATCAAAATGTCCTCTCTGTCTTCTTTGATCTAAGTAAATGATAGTACATGTGGTAATTGAGGATGGGATTTTTCAGGGGAAATCACAGAGGGTAGAGTATTCCCGTAATAAACCTACACTTATGTTCATAAATACACATCTCAAGAAGATAATTTTTTTCCTCTAAGTCCTTGACCTGAAATTAGCCTATGGTGCATCAAAACATCATGTGGTTGTAAGATCAAAGTCTTCACTTGTGAAAAATAAGAGAAAAAGGTGACTGTCATCATCATCAAAAATTTAATAAGCACATGGTTTTATGACAAATAATATTAAAATCAAGTTTAAAAAGCATAGCCTCTGTTCTTTAGAAACCTACGGAATAAGAAAATATTTAAAGCATTTGTGCATCCATCAGATATTAACTACCTGGTATGAGTAGAACACTGTGCAGGGCACTGAGAGATTTTTTTTTTAAGTTTAGGTAATGTACAAATCTTCATAGAGATTATGGCCTAGAAGGGGATTAAGACTTGATGTTCAGGAAGACAAGGACCTCTGGTGTGAAGGCTTGCTGAGCCCTCTTCAGACCTGCTCATCCACCTTTTGCGTCCCCCTGATTCACCCAACTCTTACCTCTGGTTCCAAGAAGCTGTAGCGTGTGCAAAGGCCATACCACAGTAAAACTATCTTGACAGGTTTAGGGTAACTGGCAGGCCTCCAATCCATCAGCGAGTTAGGGGGGCATATCTACCTCAGCATGTGAAGACTTCCTCCAGCAGAATGGGTAGATGAGAACAATTTGTTTCAATGGACATGAAGATGACTGAGGCAGGCACTGTGGAATGTTAAGAGTTTGGTCAGACATTGAAGATGGCAAAGTCATCCATTGCATCCAGAACCATTGCCATCATTCTGACTTTTGTCTTGCCAATGAACTTCACTGACTCTGGAAGAGAAAGTGAGGCTGATAACTTTGTACAACTCTGACTTATTTAAATCCAATTCACCTGCGAATCAAGACATCACCTCATGATGTCATTGGTCCTTTGAAACATGGACAAGCAACAAGCCATGAATATAGATGACAATAATATTCATGATACAATAAATTTAATAGAAAATATACAAAACAAAGTGCTGTGAGATAAGAGGGAAGAAAATATTGTTGATTTGGGGTGGGAGGGTCACAGAAGCTTTATTCAACAAATCAATCCATCAGTGAGCATGTATCGAACACTTACAATGTGCCAGAGGCTGTGCCAAGTATATAAATACCAAGAATGAAATCATTCATCCTTCTAACAGTCTTAGGATGTTAAGTCCTACAAAGGAAACAGTTATGAGGGTATCTCCTTATTCCCTTGGTATTGATCCTTGAAGGAGCATTAGAACACAACTCTTCTAGAAGTTAGGGATATAGGAATATAGGCATTCTGAAGTTCAGAAATGAGGTCCAAACTAGGTGCAGAGATTTAGGCACCATTGGAAAAGAAGTTGCTGAGCCATGGGACTGAGAAAAGGATCAAGTATTCTCCCCTGGAAAATATACATTTAAACAACTTTGAACATTGAAAATAATATCAATGGTGAATAAAATCAAAGGAATTCTACTTTGTAGGGTGTTGAGTGAGAAGTATATATTCAGACACCATGAAGATAGATCAAGGGGAGGGTGAATTTAAAATTCTTTGATGTCAACAAGCATTGGTGAATTTCTACAGTCTAGCAAGTATATGGAGGTTAAAGAGAAGAAAGGTTGGAGTCAATGAAGTCTTAGGGCTGTGAAATGTAGCCCATGAATAATTATATTTTGTAAATGGATGCAGAGGGGGAAAAATGTTCATCTTTTATATCCCTGATTCTAGAAGCTTATTCTTAAAGATTGATTTTTATGATGTCATATGTAAAAATCGACTCTCAGTGTACCCTGGAATCTCATATTTCATCAAAAGTACCATAACATAGGAGAGCACAAATGAGGTAGATTTAGGGTTGAAGAAAACTCATTTGGAGAAAACAAATATCCTCCCCAAAGGACTTTCCCTTTATATCTAAACCAAAAGTAATTCATTTGGATGTCTCACACGTAGAGAATGGTTCCGGCCTGTAAGACCCCAAGCACTTTACTGATATTAATGAGGTCTCCCGACACTGTCGGGAAGGAGTAAATCTGTGCCTAACACACAGTGAGTAGAAAGAAACGAGCTAAATGTGGGCAGGGGTCCTGAGAGCCATGATCTTCTTTTACCACTGGGCCAAACTCTTTCACCCCCAAATTTGTCATTACAACCTCAATGAAATTCACCAGGAAATCTCACCTCCCTTGGTGATGGCCATCTTGTAAATCAGTCAATCAGTGTAGAAATATTTATTACAGAAAGAAACCGTTGCCTAGTGTGTCCCTGTGGTCATGGAAAGAGGCCTTTTATCGTCTATAAGCATTTTACAAGGAGTCAAGGGCTTCACTGCAAATGGGGAAATAATTCTCCCTGGAGGAGTATGGGGAGACGAGAGGGCAACGTAGAAGGCCCAATGGGCATGTCTATGCTGTAACCCTGATTGTGACTGATCCAAGGGGAAGAGCGTGCATGCTGATTCTTCATCCCCCTTCTCCTTTCTCACTTTTACTCTGTTCCCCCAGGTTACTGCCAAGCCCTGTGAATAAAAACTACACAGCAAAGTGTAGTCAGCCCCATCACAAGCTATCTCTGGGTCATCTAAGACAGAGTCAGGAAATGGCAAACCACTCCAGTATCTATACCAAGAAACTCTCAAATGAGGTCACAAAGAGTCAGACATGACTGAAATGACTGAGCAAAAATGGACCCTGAAGAAATGATATTTTATATATATGTGCGTGTGTGTGTGTATGTATCCATGTTACCATATAAGGGTGTTAAATATGGTCAATAAAACTATTATAAAAGTATTACCCTACTCCCTATGATATTCATCCTTGACTTGGGGAGGCTCAGAGTCACATTTTCACATAGTCTGGGGCCTCTGATCTCCTCAGAACACACAAGATGCTCCTCAGCACAATTTCAGAAAATTTCAGTAAATCCCAAGACAGGATAACAAAATTATTCACTTATGGAAGTGAATGTTGAAAACTTAAATTAAATTAATTTATTTTAAAAAAGAAAATAAAATCCCACCACCTGCAAGAAACTTTTTCTAATCCCTCTTAAATCTAGTGCCTTCATCTGTTGGTTATTTCCTGGTATCCTGCATATAATTTGTTTGTACTCAAGTTGTTTGCATGTTGTCTCTATCAGACCACGAGCTACTCAGGGACATGCAGGGACTATCTTTTGTCTTTCTTTGTATCCCCAAAACTTAGCATAGTGCCTGGCTATATTACAGAATAAGATGTTTATTAACTAACCCCTCTTCATGCTTTATACCTGTGACACGATTCAAAGCTTCTACTGTAAGATTTTGCCTTTGCCAATGAGATGAGTGGTCAAATCCAGGTCATTGGTGTTAGAGGCATCTCTGGAACCTAGCCTTAATCTCTGAATGGATGTTGCCTCGATCAAACTGCGACCTGTTAAAGACCTAACGAATGAATACCTTCATTCAGTCGATTTTTTTGGTTACATATGACATCATAAAAATCAATCTTTAAGAATAAGCTTCTAGAATCAGGGATAAAAAAGATGAACATTTTTCCTCCTCTGCATCCGTTTACAAAATATATTTATTCCTGGGCTACATTTCACAGCCCTAAGACTTCATTGACTCCAACCTTTCTTCTCTTTAACCTCCAAAGACCTCCATAAAGACCTCCATAGCTTCAAAAGGACAAGGTGTCCCACTGAATCCTGGGTCATGTCCAGTCATCCCAATGTATATCTTGCCACTAGACTCAGGCGGTCATCCTACAAATGGCTCTGGAGGAGAAAGTCTGGTGACTTTACACAGCCTCCCTCATTTAAATCCCATTCTCTCGCATATCATAGCATCACCTCCCTGATGTCATGGTCCTCTTTGAGAACAAAGGATGAAAATCAGCGACATGTGTACTTATTGCAGTCAGCTTAGTTGTATTCAATTGTGTATGGGGAGGAGGGACACATTGAAGAACAGCTGATGAGAAAAACACTTCAGTTGTGTTGTCTCATTGTTTTTTTTTTTCCTGTGGCTGTTTTTTCTTAGTTTCAGTATAGATGACAATCAAATAAGCTGACATAATATTCTGAAAGTGTATCCCTACCTGCAAGACATGGTTTTCCTTTGCCCATAGGCATTTTGTTTACTTGACACATTTACTTGACTTACATAGACCAACATGGATACATGTTGTCCATTGTTGACACAACAGTTGAGCATCACTTGTTCAAGTAGTTTGAGAGTGAAAGAGGAAAGATGTTGGACAATGGCTAAAAGGGGCAGGAAAGGATATTAAAAGATTGTCAAAACAGGGATGATATAAGTTTTAAGATAGAAGAGAGAGTTCTATAATAGGGAAATCAATCTATTTCATTCATGTTGGTACTCTTTACATCAATGATGATTACAACCCCTCTGCAATATCACCATACTGCAGATGGTTCTCCAGATTGTGGTCAAAAAATTGTGGTCAAAAAAATTCATTGCCCAGAAGGCAATGTAGTAGTTGCTGAGCATTTCTGACCTTAGAAATCAGTTGGTCTACAGAAAATAGATTTATATATACACTTCAAAGTGTACACAGAAAATTTTACCCTTGATGAATTATTAACCTTGCTCTTCAATAGTAACTAAAAGTCTGAGTGGTATAACAAGCAATACTGAACTAAGAGACGAGTTCTAGTTATGCTAGCTAACAAGAAAACCTTGGGGAAGTCACTTAATCACTCAGCCTCACTGTCCTTATCTGTAAAATAAGTAGTCTTCACTAGATAATCACAAAAGTGATCTATGTGTGTGGTTTGTATATATGTATGTCTACATGTATACACATCATGCATTCATGTATGTGTGCATATAAGTAAAATATATACACATTCACACATATGCACATATGTAATTTGGATGCATACATATATAATATCGATTTTATATATGCACATATATACATATACACACACATTTTTGAGATTTATATTTGACCCAGGAGTAATATTGCATTACTAAATTGGCTTAAATATAGCTGTGTATGTATATATACACATATATAAGCATGCATATATACATATATGTACATAATTCTAATTTATGTAAGTCCTTAATATAACACAAGTATCATCATTAAGGCAACAATTTGTAAAATAATGAAACCACTGAAAACCCAAAATAACTTCAATCCTCATTTTTTTCCAAGTAGAACATGGAGGGAGGGATGAATAGGTTGCTACCCATTGTCATGACTTAGGAGTAAGTAGTCAACTTAGTCCACATTCATCCAGAACAAAAGACCTTACTTAACGCAGATGAAATTGATCAAGGTGTTCCTAAAACAAGCATACTCTAAAAACAAGGCCAGAGTAAGTATAGTAGTATGAGAGTAAGAAAAGAGTTATTCCCGAAAAATCTGAACTATAGTTCAGAAGTACAATCCTAGGGTGGACCATCCAGTATACCTTCATTCAGTAGATGCATGATCTTCAGGAAGTTACTTGCCAGTCTATGCTGTTCTTCTCTCTTTTTTTTTTTTTTTAAAGAGAAGTTCCTCTTTAACACACTTATCTCCCAAGGGTTACAAGAGATAAAATTTAGTTATTTCAAAAAACTTGTTTTTAACCCCAAAAGTAAAGTGTCTACAGTCATTTTTATGCAACTCAAAATTAATTGGAAGGTTGGTATTTATATAGCGAATTCTGACCAGAGAGCTGCTGACCAGTATAAAATTTCAAGACCTCAAAGTCCCTTCTTTTTCTATATTACCCGTAAACCTAAAGTTAAAAAAAAAAGAGTTGATATTTAAATTATTTGTAATTAGTATTTCAAATTGACCTAACTGCAATTTTATGTATAATAGTCAACCTAATATAATAAATAACTCTTACTCTGTCTTCACATTTTAAAATTACTAAATTTTTATACCCACAGGAAAAAGAGACAGATAATAAGGATTTACTACCGACACCACCATCCCAAGGGATTTAGCCTTCCCCACAAAACTTGGACCCAGCACTGGGAATAAGAAACGGAAGGGATTGTTTTCTGCCTTTCTTCCTCACCTTCCAGTGAAAGGGGAGTTTTCAGCAAGGAAGTGCCAGGAAGGCAGGCAGTATGAGGGGAAAAATGCAGTGGTTTTGTAAGAATCTGTATATTGGATAATCAGCCCTTGGGAAATGAAGCACTGGCTGGAACATAAACCGCTAATGTTCTAGCCTGAGATAATACAGTCTCTCTCTCTCTCCAGAAGCAAAATTGCTGGACTGATGGGTTATGCTTTGCAGACTTTAAAGTACTGTATAGATATCAACATTTGCTAATATCTATATATCTATCTTTCCATCTCTGATACATACTGAATATAGGACCCTGGGCAAGCTAGCTCAACTCTCCTATCAATTTGTATGTGTGTATGTGTTTATAAAATATACGTGTGAATATATACACATACATGTGCACACACACACATATAGAATATGTATATGTGAATATATACATACATATATATATTAAGTAGAGGCTGATGACTGTGCAACTCTGCCTAAAATCCAATTCACATATGAATCAAGACATCACCCCCATTAAGTTTTGGTCCTCTTCAAAAATGAAAGGCAAACAACAACCTACTATGTGCCAGACACTGTGCTAGGTACTAGAGATACAAAGACCTATTCTCTTCAGAAGTTTATATTCTATGGGTAGACTATATATTCGTAGATAAGCCATTCATATGAAATCACAGTGATTTCCTTCATAATGACCTATTGCTTCTACTTCTCAGGGTTGTTGTGAGACTAAAATGAAATAATCTCTGTGAAGTGTTTTATAAACATTAAAGTATATAAGTGTTGGTTGTTGTTATTTTTCATGGACCTCATCTCACAGACGCGTTTCATTTATACATGCTCCAATTCAATTATCTTATGAACTTGGACCTTTCTGACCTTGGCAGTGGTCTGTCTTGAAAGCTTGTCCCTTTCCTCCAGCCCTGTCTTCCTCCCCAGCCCCAAGAATCCATATGACAAGTCAAGTCAACAAGGATCTATTAAATGCTTACTTATGTGCCAGGTACTAGGATGCTGAGTGCTAGGGATACAAATACAAGCAGAAGAAAGAGATCCCCTGCTCTCAAGGAACATAAATTAGGTAAAGATAGTATTACATGGAAATTTGAAAAGGCTGAGGGTAAATCAAGAAATTAGGGAAAGGAAGGGAAGAAGGGAGGAAGGAAAAAAGGGAGGAGGGAAGGAAGCAATAAAGGAAGGGAGGGAGAAAGGAAGAAGGGAGAGAAGAAAGGAGGAAGGAAAGAAGGAAGAAAAGCAGGGGAAAAAACATTCCTTTCATAGGACAGTCATATAGAAAAGGTATACATAAAGAAAGGTCTGGGATCGGGTTGCTTTTTCTTGGACCATTTCTGGACTACAGCATGCCTTGACATTCTTGATGTCCTTTTCCCTTGACAGAGAACCAGCCCTCTCAACTTTTATGGTCTTTTTTATTTCTCTCAGCAGATTCTAGATTCTGGCACTGGACACTTCTTACAGAATGCTAGTTCTCAGCCCATTTGAAGTATCTCAACTGTAGAAATGACTCCAGATTCCAGAGGTCATGTATCCCAACCAATACCTAAAATGGAATCCCCTCTATGAGACCTCCACTGCGTGGTCATACTTCCTCCATCTGAGGTACTCCAGCGAAGGGGAGCTCACTCCCTCACAACAAGCCAACATATTCCCATTTTTGGTTACCTCAGTGAACAGAAAGTTGCTTATACGAACCCTCTTGGCATCATTAGCCTGTTGCTCCTAGTGCTGCCTAGTTTTGCTGTTCATTCTGCCAGTACTACTGACCAGAAGCCAGACAGAAGAAATCTAACCTCCCTCCCAAATGCTAGCTCCACAAATTTTTGAAGAGAGCTGTTATAGCAAGCTTAAACCCTATTTGTCTGGCCCAGGCATCATGCCCTAAGTAACTGATTAGGCTGCATGGTGTTAATGATTTAAAAGACGTTTATAGCCCTTAGTCATGGACATCTGGAATGGGGAAAAGCTGAATGCATGAGGCCCTCTGTTTATATAAACTAGCGCCAAGAAGAGAGGTTATCTCTTCAGGTTTGACAAAGTGTTTATTCCCATGAGGCTCTTGCTTGCTTTGGTGTAGGTGTGTCCTGTTCAGCAAAGACCAGAAGCTTACAGTTTGTTTTTATTCAGTCCAAGGGGTTTAGCTTATTTTGTTTGGGTTTTAAATTATTTGCCTTGTTGATTCATTCTTTCCAGTTGAACTTGAATTTGAGGCCAGTCTACCTGACCCAAGACAATAAGCAAGCCCTCCCCGCATTACCCCACCCCAAAAATCCTTTCTTCTTCAGACTAAATATCCCCAGTTCTTTCAATCAGTTCTCATCTAAGTCTTCAATACTCCCATCCTAGTCACCCCACTATGACTGATTCAGTTTGTCAAGGGTCCTCCTCAAATTTAGGCATACTTCACCTTAAATGTAGCTACCCACCTATGGTCCAAAATGTGATGATACCAAGATCATTGAATTAATTTCTCTTGTGGCTAATTGGCTCTGCCTTCATCATATGTGAACATTCAGCACTTAACACAACCTTACACATAGTAGGCATTTAGTAAATGTCTATTAACTTACTTCTACATAGCATTTTATTGATCTACAAAGTCCTATCCTCACAATACTGTGAGGTAGACACTGAAAGTATTATGATCTCATTTTTCAGATGAGAAAACTGAGGCTCAGAGGGGTTAAAGAATTTATCCAAAGTCATGTAGCTGCTGACAATCAGTCAACAAGTATTCAAGTGCCTACTATAGAGCAGACTCTGTGCTGGGCACTAGGGATACAAAAATAAAGAATGAAGCTGTACTTTCTTCCAAAGACCTGATATTCTAATGACAGAGACAAGTACATATAAATCTATAGAGAATAACTATAAGATGAATACATATAAACATAAATTTATAGATGTGTATACACATGTATATTATATGTGCATACATATATGTGTATATACATGTATTAGCAATTTAACATAAGGGTTGTTTGGGAGGTCGCTAGCAGTGAAGAGGATCCGGAAAGGTTTCATGCAGAAGATGATGACTTGTTTTGTTATTGTTGAGTCATTTCAGTCATGTTTGATTCTTTGTGATCCCATTTCGGGTTTTCTAGGCAAAAATACTGAAATGGCTTGCCATTTCCTCCTCCAGCTCATTTTACAGGTGAGGAAACTGAGGCAAACAGGGTTAAGTGACTTTTCCAGGGTTACCCGTATTTTAAGTGTCTAAGTCTGGATTTGAACTCATAAAAATGAGCCTTCCTGATTCCAGGTCTGGCATTCTGCACTACTGAGCCATCTATCTGCCCCATGGCAACTGGGATACGTTTTAGAAGACTGTATGACAATGGAGGTAAGGAGAGAGTGTATTCCAGGCATGGAGGATTTCCAGTGCAGAGACACTGAGATGACAGCTGGAATGCTATGTGTGAAGAATCATCATTCAAATCTATGTTTCCTAACTACAAGGCTGTAAATGCAATGTGATTCAACCTAATTTGCTACTTCTTTTATGACACATCTAGTTTTGGCAAGACTTCTGCAGGTGCAGGTACCCAGTATTTTCCCCTTCCATTTCTAATAGGCAGCCAGTGGATAGAAGGGCTATTGCCAAGGGCAGTTTCAGGGTTGTAATGGATTGGGAACTCCAACCTAAATGTTAAAAGGAGGGTCTTTAAAGTCTTTCTTGCTTTGACAATGATTGTGCAAGGGTGGGAGAAGGGTTCTGCATAACAACATGTAGTGTTCGTATTGGACTTTACAATTTGCGTAAACACTTTGCAGACAAATGTGTATCATTCAATATACATATACATGAATATATTTGATGATGCCTCATAGTGACCTCATGAAGTGGTACAGGTATTATTCCACCTATTTTACAGGTGAGAAAACTGAGATTTAGAGAGATGAAGTGATTACCTAAAGCTACATAACTAATTGGTACCAAAAGTAGAATTTGAACGTAGTTCTTCTTGATTCCAGGTCCAATACTCTGTCTACTCTACTGGACCATGTTGCTTCCACTTGTGGTAACTGTGTTTATCCTTCGTTTTTGAAGAGGACCATGACATCAGAGAAATGATGACATGACTTGCACTTGACTTTGTTTTGAGTAAGAGAGGGCTGTGCAAGGTCACCAGCCTCACTTTCTCCTCCTGAGCTATCTGGATCCAGTGACCAGATATTCATCAGGATGACTGGAGAAGGCCCAGGATGCAATGGGAGACCTTGGCCTTTTAGACTAAGGCCTTTTCAGGTACTCACTTAAAGTGAGATAATTGTGTTCCTCCTTCATTTTCAAAGAGGACCATGAATGGAAGACTAATTTTTAAGTGAATGAAAATGCAACAAAATACACTTACTGTTAAAAGAGTACAGAGCCGAATTTTACCCCTTTTTGTTTTGAGAGGCTCTTTAAGCTTCTTTTTGGATCCTAGAATTATCCCTTTCATTTATATCTACTGTTCAGTAATAAAGAGGAGGGTGGAGATGATCAGATTATGCTAAATATATGCAGATCTCAAGACCTCCCCTAGGTGGCATTCTTTGTATTGATTGGGTCATCATCAACCCAATATGAATATCCCCTTCCCTCAGAACCTGATGGAAAGAAGTCTAGAATCCTGCACCCAAGAGCTGTGGGAATGGCAGCTCTTTCTACACTAAAAGGAACTATCTTATTTTTTCTTTGTATCTCCAGCATTTAGCCCAGGGCTTCGTACACAGTTAGTGCTTAATAAATGCTTTCCCATCCATTCATTCATTTATAACCTTCCCAAGTTACTATCAGCCATATAATCCATATTCTATAAGCCCTTACAGAGCACAACAAAGTTTCATGCAGTCTATGTTTACTCAATCAATATTTGTTGCTAGTAAGAATGCTGTAAATAGAGGTAAACAGTAACTATGTAGTAAATCTGGCATGATTCCCTAGTTTCTCATCCTATGCTTCTCACATTTGGAGGTAGCATGGAACAATGGAAAGAACTCTGGAGTCAAAGGATCTGGGTTAAAATCCCCTCTCTATATACTACAATGGTGTTAAAGTAGCCAGAGATTTCAACATCTGTTTGACTTCCATGTCATACTGGTAAACCATAAGGACCTTGTAAGCCACTGAGACTCTAGATATTTTTCATAGAAACTGATAACTAGCCACATCTATGCATAATTTAAAAGATAATATTTGCATATTATTTGGCACACTGCCTGATATATAGTTGGTGCTTAATAAATACATGTTACTTTCCCTTTCTCTTCACATCAAATGACTGAAATGGTGTTAGCTCAAGTCCAGCCCTCTCGCTTGCAAATTCAATTTAGAGATGTCCATTGTCTCGGTCTCCACAATCTGTTTTCCCAAACCTCAGTTTTTAGTATAGGTTCCCAGAATTTCCACAGGTATGTCTTCTCTCCCACTTCTGGTCAGTCCATTTTCATTAGCATAAGGTCCTTTGTCCCAGATAGTAATTGCCTGTTTCACCTCTAATCATGGACTTAAGAGAAAAATAATGAGATACCATTTTGATGAAATTCCTTGCCCAGGGAAACAAATTGAAAAGACTTGTCTCCCAATCAGCAATTGCAACCCAAACCTCAGCTGAATTGTCCATTCCTCAGGTATAACAAGTATAATGGCACCGTTAAACAAGGGATGTCTTTCAGGAGAAGTCATTATGAAGCACCTACCAGTGCCAGCCACTATGCTAAGCACTAGGCAAACAAAGAAAGTCCCTGACTTCAAGAAGAGGTATAGGACAATGATGACCTGATTTCTGTAGAAATTCTGCCTATTGTCCTAACACCACGGGATTATGCTTGGTCTTCTTTGAAGTCATCAGCTAACCCTTCTGACTCCTAACCTTTAGGTGGACTTTCATGGGAATCAAGAGGAATTCAAGAGAAATAATGGGAATGTGTGAAGCACTTTGCTCACTAGCAGATCTTTCAAGCAAAGTTACATGGGGCACTATCCTGTAAGCCTGGGCCCCCTTCGCATTATTTAGTTACCTGGTCATGTAGCACCCTTTCTTTCCTCTTTCTCACCTGTCCTTCCATTGAAATTATTCATAGCAACTCACCTCTGACTATAAACCCTCCATGAAAGAGCCACTGAACCTGCTGGAAACCTGCTTCTGTAGAAATCCATCAAAATATGGGAACACAAGAGTGAACAGAGAGATAAGAGCTAAAAATCAGAATCATTCAGTTTGGATATTGATAGATTCCAGTGAATTCCATTTAATCCAAAAGATTGTTGAACATTCTATCAGTTGTCCACACAGTTATTTGTACTACTTGTTTTGGGTTTAGATAGTTATTCTAGCCCAATCCCAAGGCAAATTTATCAGCTCTAGATTGCTGGTCATATTTAAATCAGTGGTCCAGACTTCACTGACTATTATGGTATTTTGCAAACATAGCATATGCAAAGGGACTGTGTTATCGATAGGAGGAGACAATATGCAAACAACCATGCATATACGTGATATATACATATACATACATACATACATATGTGTGTGTATGTGTGATAAAATGGAGGCAATCTCAAAGGGGAGGCACTAGTTTTGATGGAGTTCAGTCTTCTTGTACAAGAAAGATTTGAGCTGACACTTGAAGGAGGGGAAGCCAGAAAGTAGAGAAAAGGAGAGAGTGCATTCCTGGCATGGTGGGCAACTAGTGAAAAGGCATGGAATCAGATGATGGCAAGTCAAGTGTGAAAAACAGCAGGAAAGCCAGTGTTACTGAACTGTAGATTAAGTGGAGGGTAGCAAATGGAGACAAGAAGGAAAATCCAACCAGTGTTCATCCTTGTCTCCAGTCTTATCTCACTAAAGCTTTTTTGCCACTCTATCCCAACTCCCTCAGTACCTACATTTCTGAAAGCCAGAACTCTAATCAAACAAAAGAGTCAATGGCCAGAAGCCATTGTCTGTGTTTCCCACACTTTCCCACTCTCCAGCTATCTTGGAAATGGGGTCTCCATCCACATTCCTTTTCTCTCTACCCAATACGCTACCATCTAGCTGCTGTTGCTCACGATATATATGTTTAATTAATTTAGTTCTTACCTCCAACCTGTAAATGGTGGGAATTGTGTCCTATTTATATGGTGGATAAATAACAAGGATTTCCCAGGAGATGCAATCCTGGTGAAAGAGGGTAACTGTAATTTTCAGCCATGAGTAATTGTGTATAATATAATCCTAAATGATTTTTTCTTCCGTAATTTCATTAGAGTTTAGAAATTTAATTAGATTTTGAATCACTCTGAAATAAAGTAGCAAAACACCCAGAGACTAAGAGCAGTGGTTATTTTGTCCTCAGAGGCCAGAATTCTTGGTCTCAAATTGGCATGTGTTCATTAGGAGGAAGTTTGCCGAACTTTTTGATGTATTATCGTCTTTCAGAATGGACTCTCAATAGGTCTTTGGAGAGCATTAGAGGAGCACACAATTATTATGCATATTCTTCTTGAGGTTTAAGATCATCTGCCTTGCATACACTTAATAAAAATATGTCTCTAAAGTTGCTTAAGAAACTGTGCTTGATAGGAAAGATGTTCTTTGAATGCCCCAATGCTGTTCCTGGTTTATTAGCAACTACCTGTACATTATGATACAGTGAGGGGCTGTTTGCTTAACTTTAATGATTATGTAAGGTTGATGGTTATTTTTATTGCTACAACATACAAACTGTCATAGTGGCTGTAATTAGAGGTGAGCTCAAGTGCCACTGTTCCTACCCTTTGGGATTGGGAAGAGAATACTTCCTTCTTGTAAACTTTGCCTCTTTGCAAACGTTTAACCCCCATACACAAAACCCCCCCAAAAATAATAAAATTGAGTGAATCATTCTTTCTCTAAAAGTGGGATGACAGAAAGAGAATGACTTGAACATTGATACTTTTCAAGTCAACAGCTTGTAGCTAATGAACCCACAAGAAAGTAATATTTTTTTCCTCCTTCTAATGTCTATACTTATGCAATTCTCCAAAGGATCATTCCCTAGGTCTTTTCCCAAAGACCATTCAGTTGGTACACTAAAGACAAACACTGTAAGGATCTCCCTTAAATCTTAACCACTTCTACTGTTTGCATTCAGATACCAGCCCTGAAGCAAGGACTTCAACCAATAGGCCAGTGTAGGTGGGTCACAGAATACAAGGTAAGGAGTAAAATATAAAATGGTGAGGGTAGAAAGGAAGAAAATAATCCCTTTTCTGATGCCTTCTCATCTTCTGTAACTCACCTCTGACTAGAAACCCTCCATGAAAGAGCCACTGAAACTGCTGGAGACCTGCTTCTGGAGAAACCCATCAAAACTAGGGGACGCAGGGATGAGTAGAGAGATAAGAACTAAAAAACAGAATCATTCAATTGGGATGTTAATAGATTCCAGTGAATTACATTCAATCCAAAAGACTTTTGAACAGTCTATTAATAGACTTCTATTCCCATCCATACAGAGGTTTGTACCTCTTGGTTTGGATTCAGATAGATATTCTAGCCTAATTCCAAGGCAAATTTACCAACTACCTAGACTTCTAGACATATTTAAATCAGTGATCCAGACTTTACTGACTACTATGTGCTATGCAAACAAGTGTAAGGCATTATAATTTTGAGCAATCAAATCCCAGATCACTGAAATGGAAGTACTTGAAAAGATAAAAGCTATAATTCATGCTTCTCCCCAATTTATCCTAAACTTGGATCTGTCATGTATTTAGCATCATTAAGGTCCCAAAGACAGGTGTCATAGTAGTGTTGGACTAAAAGTCAAGAAGATCTAAATTCAAATCCTGCCTCAGATACTTAACAGCTGTATGATCTTAGGCAAGTCACTTAACTTTGCTTAGTCCCAGTTTCCTCATCCATAAAATGGTCATTAAAACAGAATCTACTTCACAGAGTTGTTGTGAGATAAAGTGCTTTACAAACTTTAAAGTGCCATATAAATGTTGTTGTTCAGTCATTTCATCTTTTTGATTCTTCATGACAACATTTGGAGTTTTCTTGGCAAAGATACTGGAGTAGTTTACCATTTCCTTCTCCAGATCATTTTACAGATGAAGAAGCTTTAGCAAACAGGGTTAAGTGACTTGCTCAGGGTCACACAGGTAGGGAGTGTCTGAGGCCAGGTTTGAACTCATGAAAAAGAGTTTTCCTAGCTCCAGTTCCAGAGCTCTATGCTCTATGGCACCTCCTAGCTGCCCAGTATTTAGCTATTCCTTCTCAGTCTAACGAAGTATTCACTGTGACATCATAGACCAACAGAAATCAATGAAAGTTCCATACTGCTATGAATAATATTAACGGAAAGAGGGATGGGAAAGAGGAAAGAAAAGGTGCAGGCTAATCAGACCACTAAATAATACTAAGGGGTCTAGACTTACATTGTAGTGCTTATGCAAACTTTCCTGAAAATATGTGCTAGTGAGCAATTAAACTGCTTCACACCTTCCCATTAGTCCTCCCCACTCTTGGGCAACAGAAGAAAAAGAAAATTCAATGAAAGTCCACCAAAAGTTTAGCAGGAAGACAACTTCAAAGAAGGCCAAGCATAATCTCATGGTGTTAGGAAAATAGAATTTCCAGAGAAAGCAGGCCACTATTGCCTAATCCTAAAAAAATACCAGTCATTCAGATTCCTTCTTGTATGGCCCTAGCAAATGTCTGATTGTTTTCCCCTCCTCCACCTTACCCCTGTCCCACCTTATGATGGACTGACCCTGACTGGTAGATAATAATTTCAGATGGATTCTTAAAATGGAAAAAAAAATCCTCCAGAAGATATATTTTACTTGTAATTTGTCTTTCAGATCTCTTATTCACAAAATTTTGGATTCAATGATTTTTGAATTCCTTCCAGTTCTAATGGTCTGTGGTTCTTGAACTTTAGCACATCTACTAACTACTGGCATGTTACTTCTCCTTCCTTCAGAATATTATTTTCCTCCATGATAAAAATAAGAGATTAGGACTAGATGAGATCTTTGGTCCCTTCCATCTCTAGGATTTTTTTTTGGTTTTATGATTTCTCATATATTCAATTATAAAAATCTAATATACGTGTACATATGTAGTAACTCAGTGGGTGACACATTCAACTACCTTTCATCCTCTGAACAATAGGCATTTTCAATCTATTTCTTTTTTCCTATGTAGGTTGTTGGACATATCCTTTTTACATGGATCTCACAGTATTGTGTACTTGGCACAATGTCATCGAAAAACAGGAAGATCTGGAGGACTTCACTATTAACAATGAGATCTCAGACCCATTTAAGAAGTGTAATACAAAAATGTAAATCCAGCCTTGCTTAAAATGTACAGGAAAGTTTGAAAATTTATCTTATGCAATTTCATGAGTTTGCTCACTTTCATTTGAGATTTTGTTCAATGTAATTTTATGCAAGTCATTTATGCATCATTAGTGTCAAACTTCTGCCTTAAGTCCCAACTGGGACACTTATGTACTGTTTATCTCCATTCTTCTTGCAGTTTCAAATGGAATATCATGTTCTTAACAGCGTCCTGTCCTAAGCACTGAATGTTTCTGAGGGGCACCAAATGTTTTTTCTTTCAGGACTGATTATCTTCATAATGACTCCTTATGTGTTTCTGGGTCTAGTGTTATCATATGTTCTTTACTGAACGTTAATCCCACAATTACTCATCAATTAAAGAAAACCTAAGGAAGGAAATGACTCCCTTGGAGAATGAATTCATATCCTCAGTTGTTGGAGATCTGATTGATAGACTTAGTTCCAGTAGGGAAGAAGAGATGAACCTTTAGGTCTGGGTGCTACAATAAAGTGGCATTATGATAGGATCTCATGTCTGAGAATTCCAGCCTGATCTTCAGCTCAAAGACTTCAAGTAAGGAAGATATGAGTTATATAAAGAGTGGAGGATGGAAGGAAGGAAGGAAGGAAGGAAGGAAGGAAGGAAGGAAGGAAGGAAGGAAGGAAGGAAGGAAAGAAAGGAGAAAGGGACGGGAAGGGAAGGGAAGGAGGAAAAAGAGCAAGTGGCAGTAGTACTAGGTTAATGAAACTTATATGTGAGAAGTTTTGTTCTAAAGACAGAAAGAGGAAATTTGATTTCAGTACCACAAAAACTTGGAGATGAAGCCTTGACCCTTAAGATCTGTTGGCTAAATCTAACTCTAAGATACAGGCTAATAATAACAATTGGAATTTACATGTCACTTTAAAGTTTGCAAGGCATTTTACATATATTACTTCATTTGCATTTCACAATAATCCAGTGATATAGTTACAGCAGATATTATTCCTAGTTTACAGATGAGAAAGTTGAGACACAAAGAACTTAAGAAATTTGTCCAAGGTCAGACAGATGGTCACTGACAGAGGAAGGAAAGAGACGTCTTCATGACTTCAAGTCCAGTGCTCTCTTTACTGTCCCATGGCCATCCTCCTCACTTGCGGTAGCTGGTTAATCCAAAAGGTCAGCAGTAGAGCTATGCAATACATACAGGCAAACTTACCAAAATTTGCTCATCTATAAGTACACTTCATATCTTAACCTTAAAGCAAACCCCACAAAAACCTAGTGTGAAGTGACCATGACTTGACAAGTCAAATTTACTAGACTGTAGGTAACCTGAAGGCAGGAAACCTGTCCTATTTAATATTTGTATGTCCCCCCAGTAGCCAGCATAATGCTTTGGAACATGGTAGAAGCTTAACAAATGGTAATTGAATGAATTCTCCTGTGCCTCATACTTAAAGTCCCTACAAAGGCAGGAAGGAGGCGAAGTTATGCTAAATATTATCCAGAGATTAACAGGTGAGAAAGAGTCAACAACCCCAGAGGAGATGAGCTGGCATTGTCCTAGCACAATGCTAATAGAGCATTGGAACCCAGTGCTAGGAACCCAACAAATAATCAGTCAGGAAGTCCAAAAATCAATGCCAGAAATCCACAAGATACCAGATCCAGGGAGCAAGCTGCAAAAGGACCCTGAGTTCAGAAGCAATTAATTCAAAACCAAATCATGTATCTGCATGTATATTGTGTGGAGAGAAGAATGAGACAGAAAGGGTTCTATACAGAGGGTCAGGTGAGCAACACAAAGAAAAGAGTACCATTTTTCAGGTAATGATGCTCCGTATTAAGAA
Source organism: Notamacropus eugenii (assembly GCF_028372415.1). Lineage (NCBI taxonomy): Eukaryota > Metazoa > Chordata > Mammalia > Diprotodontia > Macropodidae > Notamacropus > Notamacropus eugenii. Next base: position 218,419,255 of record NC_092872.1, on the reverse strand, counting down.
CTCATTCAAGGCATCATCAAGGCAGAAACACTTCCAGTTCCATTTGAAAGCAATAACATTACAAAATCTCCTGCCCTTGCCCTTTTTTGAAAATTCCCCATCATGACTACCAGCAATTCCTTTCAATGATGAAAGGGAACCAATTAGTAATCAGTCCAAGTTTTGTGACATGATTATGCATTGTGAATTGTACATTTTACATTAGTTCAGAATTGCCTTTTACCTAGCACTGTGTAGTTAACTATTATAAGCATTAAAATAATTCCATTTTTATCTCAATCAACAATTATTTCAGTTCAAATCATTTCAACAATGTCAAAACCAACCAATGATTTCTACTTTTTCTCATCAGAATACAAGCTAGCATAATTTTCATTTCTTGGAAGAGAATGTCTAGGTTCTTTTTTTGATTGTGGTTTTCAGGTAGGCCAATAATTTTTAAATTATCTCTCCTAGATCTATTTTCCAGGTAAGTTGTTTTTCCAATGACATAGTTCACATTGTTTTCTATTTTTTCATTCTTTTGGATTTGTTTTATAATTTCTTGGTTTCTCATAAAGTCATTAGCTTCCATCTGCTCCATTCTAATTTCTAAAGAACTACTTTCTTCAGTGAGCTTTTGAATCACCTTTTCCATTTGGCTAATTCTGCTTTTTAAAGCATTGTTCACCTCATTGGCTTTTTTGGACCCCTTTTGCCACTTGTGTTAGCCTATTTTTAAAGGTGTCATTTTCTTCAGCATTTTTGGGGGACTCCTTTAGCAAGCTGTTGACTCGCTTTTCATGATTTTCTTGCATCACTCTCATTTCTCTTCTCAATTTTTCCTCCACCTCTCTTACTTGATTTTCAAAATCCTTTTTGAGCTCTTTAATGGCCTGAGACCATTGCATGTTTTTTTGGAGGTTTTGGATGCAGAAGCCTTGACTTTGATGTCTTCCTCTGAAGGTATGCTTTGTTCTTCCTCATCTGAAAGGAAGAAAACATCTTTTCACCAAGAAAGTAACCTTCTATAGTCTTATTTTTTCCCTTTTTTGGGCATTTTTCGAGCCAGTTATATGACTGAAGTCCTTTGTCAAGTGGAGGGTATACTCTAGGGACCTGTAAGTTCTCAGTTCCTCCAAGGTGGCACAATCAGGGAGAGGAGTTTATTCCTCTCCTGGCCTGCACTCTGGTCTTGTCTTTTCTACCTAGGATATGAAAGTAGGATTCTCTGTCCAGACTTCCACCAGCTGCACCACACCAGCGCTCCTCATCCCAGGACTGCCCCTCAGGACTGAGACCCAGATCAGCTGCTCCATTTCCCCAGGGTCTTTAGGCTAAGAGCTCCAAAAATGAATGCTGCTGCATCAGTGGCTGCTGCCACCCTGGGGCTGGGGCTGGGGCTGGACCCCCACTCCCTTCTCAGTCATGTGAAAGAGTTTCTTACTCATCTTTGAAGCTGTCTTTGGCATTTGCAGGTCTAGACACCTGGGATGTTGCTATCCATGATTTCACACCATGAAACCTGCTCTAGTCCTGTCCATGCTGTGCAGTGTACCCAAGGCTGAGCTGTGCTCTGCTCTGAGCTTGGTGCAATAGACCTTTCCTGTCAGACTTCCAGGCTGTCTTGGGCTGGAAATCTCTTTCATTCTGTCATTTTGTGGCTTCTGCTGCCCTAGAATTTGTTTAGAGTCATTTTTATAGGTATTTTATGGGCTGGGGGGGGGTAGAGCTACAGAAGGTCCAACTTTCTACTCCACCATCTCAGCTCTGCCCATGCAAGCATAATTTTTAGAAGAGAAAAGTGATCATACAGTGAACAGATAGACAGAGCCTAATGTAGTAGAGAGAGTGCTAGATTCAGAGACAAGCCTGGGTTCAAAGTCAGGCTAAACTGCTTTCACCTGAGTGACTTTGGGCCAGTTATTCAATAAGGAAGTTAGAATCTATGATCTCAAAGTCCTTTCCAACTTGGAAATCTATGATCCTATGGTGAAATCAAAGTTTTATAGTTGTTGCCTGTGCTGATTAGTTATCCTGGCTCTTGTTCATAATCCTATCTTCAGCTCCCAATTCTCATCTCAGTTCCCAGCCCCCATCTCATCTCTCTCCTGTCATAGCTAGCAAGGTAGTGCAGTTGAGCTGTGGGGGGAAGCAGGCAGCAGTTATAAACAATAGTTCTCAAAAGGGCACCAATCTCCCTCCCAAACTTAGGCTTCCTGAATCCAGCATATCAAAACAAAAAAATGTAGAGTATTTACTGCTGCCAATTGTGTCAATGGTCACTGTCCATGTAGAGTATGATAGTCTAATGAAAGGGAAGAGTTGCTGCCATATGGTACTTCTCCATATATGGAGAAGCAGAATGATTGAAGGATGTCAGTTTTCCTTATTTATCCTCACTTTTGTGTCTGAGGCTGTATTTTCCCTGCCCTGTGTGCCTGGTAGTACTGCCAAGTTGGCTAATATATTGAGCAGAAAAAAAAAAAGATTGAATATAATAGGTCAGTATCACAAGGTCAGTGAAAGATGTGGCTTTGGCAGAATCTCATGAGCTATTCTCTCTCCTTAGGCTATGTTAGGGTCAGTTGTCAGGACATGCTTCCAGTCAGAGATTACAGGACCCTGACATTAGCCATGTGTGATCTTAAACACAAATGAATGTAGACTGGTCTCTGAAAAAAAAAAATCTCTACTACTGGATTACACTACTCAAAGTATATTCTACTGATAGTTCAGATTTGAGTATATGTGAACAATAAATACATTATGGTTATTAATGGAAATTAACTAAAAGCAATAGAGGGCCTGTCTACAATCAAGTGGAGTCAGGAAATTATTTGTTAAGTTAGAACCAGAATGTGGTATCAGGAGATCTTTGACATTATTTTCCTGCGCAAAACAGTCTTTAGACCCTTGCTATCAGAAGCTGTGTTTAGAGGGCATTGGGCATCTGGAACAAATCAAAAATATGCTAAAGAATTTCCAGCTGTTCAGCTACTATTTGTCAATTCCTTCTTAGAACTGTCATCTCTTTGAGGCTGAGTTAATTGAACAACTGTGGAGATTCCTCATCTAAGCACTATAACAAAGCCACACACATAAAATAGGTCTGCTCCTCACTAAAAGAGGAAACCATGGCCCTCCACTGATTCCCCACATTTCCTTTCTGACACTCCAGAAAACTAAGTTAGGAAATGCCTTTCACTGTCCCTCTTCCTGCTCTTTATCATTCCTGCTTTGGAGTCCTTTGCTGAAAAGAGGTTTCAATATGCCATTTTTTCTCTTACTTTTCCTACTGCTTTGATATCAAAATCTTTCCCTTTGGTGTCCAAACTCCAGACCCTAAAGTTTTAGAAAATATTGCAATTTTAAAATGCAGGTGGGTATTTCAACATGGGTAACAGAGGAGTCAACAAACAAATACAACCAGCCCACCTTTCTCTAAAAGCCCAGGGTAATAAGGCTGGAGTCTTCACCATGTGTTTGCTAACAGACCGAACCTGAACCATCTTGTGCATGCCCAAGATCAGTGCCATCTGCATGGGAAGGGTATCTATGTAAAGCCCTAGAGTGGTGTATCCCACAGTAATTGTTAGGGTACTGTTGCTATTTTGTCATTTTTCGGTCATGCCCAACTCTGCATGGCACCATTTGGAGTTTTTTAGCAAGGACGCTGTAGTGATTTGCTATTCCTTCTCCAGGTCATTTTACAGATCAGGAACTGAACCAAGCAGGGTCAATTGCCCAGAGTCCTAGAGCTAGTATGAGGCTGGATTCCAAACCCTGAGTCCCAAAGTTTCTTTGTCTGTGAAACATCTGTTAAAGGAATTAGATACTATCATAAATACAAGTTTGTGTACCTGACATACCCATAGTCGGGAATCTGAATTCCTTACCTCAAAGTCCTTCATCTGCACATTCCCAAAACTTTTCCATTACAAAGTACGAAGCAAATGCCTGAAGAATCAGTATCTAAATCTTCTTTTTTTTAATGACCAGAAGGCTTTGATTAGGCATGGTTCATCTTTTCTTAAACCCTGAATAAAACAAGATTTTAAAAGGGACTACTCTTGTCTTGGCCTAAATATATGACCTTGGACAAATCTTGCTTTACCATACTTGGGGCTCAATCTCCCCCCATTAATAAAAGAGAAATTAGAGTAATTCAGAATGAATCTAACTTAAATAAGGACATAAATCATGTCAAAAAATTCTCATACAATGGATATTATTCACTACTAGAGGCCACTGTATCAATGCCTTCTTCTCGATTAGAAATCTGCATGAGCCTCACTTTCCTTCTAACTTCCTGTAAAAAAAGAGGAAGCTGAGCCTGACCAGAGATTTCTAAATGTTTTTGTGTCCTAGGTCCTTTTAGCAGCATGATGGGATATACAAACCCCTTCTTAGAATGATGTTCTTAAATGCATAAAATAAAATAATACCAAATAATAAAATAATATAAAATACTATGTAGTATTACAAAGAAAATAAGTTATGTGGAAATAAAGTTATCAAAACAATATTTAAGTCTACAAATTACTGGTTAATATGACCTGGACATGCTCTCTGAGATCACTCCCAACTCAAACTCTACTTTCTCATGATTCTCAGTTCTAAGGGTAGCTGGTTACTGTTAATCCCTTAGCACAATGTCCCTCCATGGGTATCACCCATTTCTCTGATATAGAAAGGGAAGTTTCTTTGCCATGAATAGTAATCAGACAGAGAACACAGAGAGTCTTCCCATTTCTGCTATTTTTCTACCCTTCATCATGAAAAGACCTTGTACACAGAAGCTATGATCTCACCTCACCTTTGCACCATAAGGTCATCTGCTGAGGTTGGGGGGAGTACAGCCACATACATCTTCATGCATTCAGTTTATTTCATATTTCCCTATTCGTCAAAAAAAAAATACTACAAAAGAAAATAAATTGTCTACATTGGTCTACACTAGAATATTACTCATTAAATCAGTTTTTGTTTATTTTGCTTCCAAGGTTGGGGCAAAATTTGCACATTGAAGAGGAGGCAAACAATATCCAGGACAAGTTAGAAGAATTAAGTTTCTAATTAGACTTTGACTGTTTTATATGTGATTTCAGAAAAGGCATAATCAGGAGGTGAAGCCAAGATGGCAGAGTAACAGCACAGACTTTCTAGGGCCCCCAAGTCCAGCCAAATACCTGTAAAAATGGGTCTAAAGAAATTCTGGAGCTGCAGAACCCACAGAATGATGGGGTTAAATAAATCTCCAGCCCAAGAAAGCTTGGAAAGTCACTGGGAAGTGTCTACCAAGCCACACTGGGTACACAGTGCAGTCCAGCATGGGCCACACCAGCACAGACAGGACCTGAGCAGGGCTTGGGAAGACTGAATCTCTCGCATCTGTGACAGTTGCCAGAGTTCAGGACCCCAAATGTCGAGGACAAATTACAAGGTTAGTGGAAAAAGCCTGTGGGACCAATGAGGGAGAGTGGAGTGGTTCAGTTCTAGTCCCAGGGTGGCAGAGGGGGAAGGGGGTGGAGGAACCCACAGCAGCCACAGCAAAAGCAGGGGCAGAGACAGAGACTATTTCTGGAGTTCTAGGTCCACAGATTGTGGGGGAATTGAGCAGCTGACAGTACACTCCTCACCCCCACTGGAAGCAGAGATCTACCTTGACAAAAAGTTCAAAAGTCAAATTAATGTCTGGGGAAATGAGCAAAAAATTGGAAAAAGAATCAGTCTATAGAATCTTACTGTGATGACAAGGAAGACCAAAACATGCAAACAGAAGACAACAAATTTCATCCAAAGCCTCCAAGAAAAATATGAATTGGTCTCAGGCCATGCAAAAGCTCAAAAAGAATTTTGAAAATCAGGTAAGAGAAGTAGGGCAAAAATTGGGAAAGAAAATGAGAGTGATGCAAGAAAATTGTGAAAAACAAGCTTATTGTTTGCTGAATGAGACACAAAAAATGCAGAAGAAAATAACACTGTAAAATATAGACTGACCCAAATGACAAAAGAGATTCAAAAAGCCAATGAAGAGAAGAATGCCCTAAAAAACAGAATTGGCCAGGTGAAAAAGGAGGTCCAAAAACTCACTGAAGAAAATAATTCCCTAAAGATTAAAATGGAGCAGATGGAAGCTAATGACTTTATGAAAAATCAAGAAATTACAAAACAAAAAGAATGAAAAAATAGCAGACAATATGAAATATCTCATTGGAAAAACAACTGACCTGGAAAATAGATCCAGGAGAGACAATTTAAAAATTATAGGACTACCAGAAAGCCATGATCAAAAAAAGAGCCTAGACATCATCTTTCAAGAAATTATCAAGGAAAATTGCCCTGATACTCTAGCACCAGAGGGTAAAATAAATATTGAAAGAATCCACCCATAGCCTCCTGAAAGAGATCCAAAAAGAAAACTCCTAGGAATATTGTAGCCAAATTCCAGAGCTCCCGGGTCAAGGAAAAAACATTGCAAGCAGCCAGAAAGAAACAATTCGAGTATTGTGGAAATACAATCAGGATAACACAAGATATAGCAGCTTCTACGTTAAGGGATCACAGGGCTTGAAATATGATATTCCAGAAGTCAAAGGAACTAGGATTAAAACCGCGAATCACTTACCTAGCAAAACTGAGTGTAATACTTCAGGGGGAAAAATGGTCATTCAATGAAATAGAGGACTTTCAAGATTCTTGATGAAAAGACCAGAGCTGAATAGAAAATTTGACTTTCAAACACAAGAATCAAGAGAAGCATGAAAAGTTGAACAGGAAAGAGAAATCATAAGGAACTTACTAAAGTTGAATTGTTTATATTCCTACATGGAAAGATAATATTTGTAACTCTTGAGACTTTTCTCAGTACTAAGGTAATTGGAGGGATTATATCCATATAGACAGAGGGCACAGGGTGAATTGAATAGGAAGGGATGATGTCTAAAAAAATTAAATTAAGGGATGAGAGAGGAATATATTGGGAGGAGAAAGGGAAAAATAGAATGTTGCAAATTATCTCTCACATAAAAGAGGGAAGAAAAAGCTTTTTCCATGGAAGGGAAGAGAGGGCAAGCGAGAGAGAAAAAGTGAGCCTTACTTTCATCACACTTGACTTAAGGAGGGAAGAACATGCATACTCAATTTGCTATGAAAATCTATCTTGCACTACAGGAAAGTAGGGGAGAAGGGGAGAAGTGGGGGTGGGGGATGACAGAAGAGAGGGCAAATGGGAGGAGGGAATAATTAGAAGTAAACAATTTTGAGGAGGGATAGGGTCAAAAGAAAGAATAGAATAAATGGGGGGCAAGATAGGATGGAGGGAAATACAGTTAGTCTTTCACAACATGACCTTTATGGAAGTCTTTTGCATAATTACACATGTATGACATATATTGAATTGCTTGCCTTCTCAATGGGGATGGGTGGGAAGGGAGGAAGGGAGAGAAGTTGGAACTCAAAGTTTCAAAAATGAATGTTAAAAATTGTTTTTCCATGCAACTGGGAAATAAGATATACAGGCAATGGGGTATAGAAATCTATCTTGCCTTCCAAGAAAATAGAGGGGATGGGTATAAGGGAAGGGAGGGGTGTGATAGAAGGGAGGGCATATTGAGGGAAAGGGGTAATCAGAATGTACATTGTCTTGGGGTGGGTGGAGGGGAGAGATGGGGAGAAAATTTGGAACTCAAAATCTTGGGGAAATGAATATTGAAAACTAAAAATAAATAAATAAATTAGAAAAAAATAAAAGGCATAATCAAGACAATGACATGAACCCACTGATTTCACTGTAATATTTAAAATAACTGAATCTCTTATTTTGGAAGTAGCCAGAAAAAGGAGAGACAAAAAATCCTATATCCTTCTGTCTCAGCAGTAAGGGACTTGTCTGATTTAGGATTGCTCCTGAGCACGTTAGATTGTTCCCAAGGAGCTTGTGGCAAAGTCTCTAGTCAGCCTAGTCAAGGATGGAATTTTTAAATTAATAGGCTAGACCCTCTGACTCAGCTATTCCTCAGACAGAAGTTGGCTACATACATTCATGTTAAAAAAAATAAAGGATATTATTACATTAAGACATGCCCACAATTTGCAAATTAGATCATTTCATCTCTGGCTCTTAAATGCCATCTACTTAATCTGTGTCATGGACCTCTTTGGCAGTCTGATGAAGTCAATAAACCCCTGCTCACCATCATGTGTTTTCAAGAATTGAAGGAAATGTTAAATTTCAATTAGAGTTTAATGAAAATAGAGATATGTGCTTTCTCCATTCATCTTGGAGAATCTGCCCCGATGGAGTCAAAACAGACTAGTGACAGCTAACTTTAAAGAGGGAGACTGAAAGATAAGATAAGGGAAACTGGAAGATATTGAGGAGGAGGTCAGCAGACTATGAGTGATATTTTCATTCTGCCATTTACTAACTGCACAACCATGGGTAAATCACTTAAACACCCTGAGCCTTAGTTTCCTGATCTATATTAAAAGAAGGAGTTGGACTAAATGATCTCTGAAATCCCTTTAAGTTTGATCATATGTAATCACCAAAGCAATACCCTGCAAACATATTCATACGTTTATGTGTTTGTGTCATTTCCTCCAACAGAGTTTATAAGCTCCTTGGGGACAATGACTTTAATGTTTGTCTTTGTGTGACTAGTACATACTAAGCACTTAATAAATATTTGTTGATAAACAGAGAAAAAAACCTACTAAAAGTCTTTTAAAGATAGAATTGGATTCTAAAGTCACATAGCCTACAAATATGTTCACACTTATGTAATGAAGGGAAACTGACCTGTAGGGAATAGTTGCTGGAGCATACACAGATTTTCCAACCTGGTTTCAGTCCATCTGGCCAAGTACAAACCTATGGAGAGCTAGATTCTGGCCATGTATTATTGAAGGGTTCATACTCTGTGATAATGAAATGTCTTTTATTTGGTTTCAGAGTTAGGAGAACTCATGACTCAGGGGTTCTTGATCTAGAATTCAGTAAGTAAACAAAATGAGCAGCCCATTCCTCTGTCAATCACCTTTTCCTTTGTAGTTGAGAGGAAGCATGACTACTTTGAACTGCCTTTAAGACCTAGGTGGTCTCAGCCATGTGGCAATGAGCACATGGTTGCCTCTGTCTCTTTGTTCTCTTGATGTTCTGTTTTGTTCCATCAGCCACCACCACACCATCCATTTGTGGAACCATTGATTACAACAAATGGAGGAGTTTTGAATGCTGTGGATAAGTTCACTTACCTTGGTAGTGTACCTTCCAGGGATGTACAAATTGACAATGAGGTTGATGCACACATTGCCAGAGCTAGCTCAGTGTTTAGAAGGCTCTGAAGAAAAGTTTGGGAGAGAAGAGGTATTAGACTGACTACCAAACTGAAGGTCTACAAAGCCGTTGTGTTGACCTCATTGTTATATGACTGTGAAACATGGACAGTCTACCAGAGCCATTCCAGGAAACTGAATCCCTTCCATTTGAACTGTCTTAGGAAGATTCTGAGGATCACCTGGCAGGAGAAGGTACCAGACACTGAAGTCCTTGCTTGAGCTGAACTGCCAAGTATTCAAATTATGCTTCAGAGAACACAACTCTAATGGGCTGGTCACCTTGTTGAAATTCAAAATGCGTGCTTACCAAAAAGACTATTTTATGGAGAACTCTTATGGGGCGGGTGATTACATGGTGGTCAGAAGAAGCAATACAAGGACACTCTCAAGGTCTCTCTCAAGAACTTTGGATTTGACTGTGTAACATGGGAGACACTGGCACAGGACCACTCAGCATGGCGTGCCCACATCAGAAAGGGTGCTGTGATCTATGAGCAAAGCAGAATTAAGACAGCACAAAGTAAACACAGGATGTGCAAATTTGGAGTACCCACCCCAAAAATTCATAAGAATTTGTGCCCAACCTGTGGCAGAGCATTCCGAGCTCTCATTGGTCTGATCAGCCAGTTGGACACATTGAAACTTCATTTTATCATGGTGATGTCATGTCATTTTGGCCCCCTTCCAAAATGAAGGACAACAACCAATCAACCAACCATTTTGAGTTTAAATGACTCGCCCTGGATCACAGATCTAGCAGGTGCTCAAAGCACACCTCCATCCCTCTTAAGGTGGAAATGCAGGTGAGACTCTGAGGTGTTGTTTCTGTGTGTTCAAAACAGGCCAGCCAGGAGCCAATTCAGGCAGTGTTACAGTCTAGATTTATTCCCCTAGAACCTTTCCCCTGAATTTGCCTTTGCCCTCTCTAGAGAATTCCTGGCAGGGAAATGATTTTAGGGGACTTGCTGAGATTCAAATGTGCTCTGAGAAATAGTCATTTAATTGGAGGAAAATCTGAGCCGAATATTGGCAGAAGAAATAGGAGTACTTTTCTGGGGAGAAGGGTTGCTCAGGAAAGGATTCGAACTGAAATGAAGAGTTAATGGACATCCACATTCCTGAGCACAACCTCAGTTGACCACATCTTTAAAGATTTGTAGCCCTGATTGACTTTTCACTTTCCCCAAAATAGCAGTGGAGAAAGGGCTTGGGAGGCCCCTCTAAAAATAGCTAATAGACACAGTTCAGGATGTGGTGTCTGATAGCACAACAATGGATCCAAACAGGTGCTAAAATTGGGCTGGAGCTGGGGCCAATTGATTAATTATCATGACAGGGCTATTTAATCCACTTTGAACAAAACAGATTTCTTCTCTTTTTTGTGAGTTACATATACTGTGGATAAATCATTTAGCTCACATTATATTCATTCCACTTATCATATATCACATTGTCCTATTATTTCTCTATATTATCAGCCTATATCCCCAAGTGGGTCATGAGCCCCTTTAGATCAGGGACCTACAACATACTAGTCTAACACAAAATGGCACTAGACTTGAAGTCAGCTCTGTCTCTTGCTATCTCAGTAACCAAGAACAAGTAATTTAGGTTGCTGGAGCCTCAGTTTCTTCAATCATAAAATGGGAATGATAATACTTGTTCTGCTACTTACCTTCAGTGTTATAGGTAAAACATTTTATAAATTGTGAAGTTGCTCTTGTTGTTACTGTTGTTTTTCTGTCGTGTCCAACTCTTCTTGACCTCATTTTGGGTTTCTTGGCAAAGAAACTGGAATGATTTGCCATTTCCTTCTCCAGCCTATTTTACAGAATGACAAAACTGAGGCAGAGTTAAGTGACTTGCCCAGGATTACACAGTTAGTAAGTGTCTAAGTCCAGATTTGAACTCAGGTCTTTCTGACTCCAGGCCTGGTGTTCTATGCACTACACTACCTATCTGTAATCTATTGTTAAATATATTTGTATTCCCAGCATCTAATACAGTGCCCTATCCATAGAGGACATTCAATAAGTGTTCATCAAGATGTCTCCAGATAGTCTGAGAGGTTACAACTACTTTACTAATAATATTAAGACATTTTAATTTCTAATATGGTAAATATCCATTGATAACTCACATAAGCACAAGCTCTTTGAGATCCTCCACAGTTTTTAAAGAGTGTAAAGAAAGTGATCCTGAAGCCAAAAAAACTAAGAACTGCAGGTTAGAGGATCTTTCATTGATTTACTGTGTTTCAGGGCCATTCTTTTGCCTCTCTGTGGTTTCCTTTCCTCATTTTATAGAATAAAGATGATGAAAAAAAGTAAGATACATGTAGCCAAAGATGGCAAAGAGGAAAAAAAAGAAAGAGACCCACTTCTGAGGATTCCAGTATGCTGAAATAGCTGAGGTTTGATTTGAACTCAGGACTGAAACAAGGCCTTGTCCCAGGTGCTGAAGTTTAGGAGTGTTATCATTTTCTCCTTTAGCAACTGGTTACTCACAATTCAGCTATTGCCTTTCTGTTTCTCAAATCACTTGTCCAAAGTTGGCAGGGTTTTCAATTGTTTGGCCTTAACTTATTGTGCTTCCAAATGTCCATAAGTCTATTTTCTCCAGTCTTCCTTTTTAGCAGCACATTTCTAAAAACACTCCCGATTACATACAAACCTCATAGCAAACCTTTTAGGAGGTAAAGCTTCTGCAAATTTAAATTGTAATAGTTATCACATCCATGTCATAGGTAATTTCTTCAAACATTCTTCTCCAAGGTTTATACCTCTGTTTACCTTATTGGAATGACTTTTGCAAGTGAACTTCCTGGTAAAGGAAGTCATCTAATGTATGAAACCTATACCATTCTTTGCCTTAGTTCCTAGCAAACCCTTTGAAGGAACAAGCTTTGGCTACAAAAAACACTTCTTTCAAGCTCCCAACTCCTAAAATCTAAATCTAGGACAGGAGAGTGTTTCCAGAATGGCTTCAAATTCTATCAGCAAATTGGCCTTATAACTCAGGAACAGAAGGAAGATTATGATGGGAAGGATGGGAGAGGAGATTTCAAAGAAGGCTGGAATATATGAAAAGGAAGTTAAAAGGATTAAGGATATGGAGCAAAAATTGAGAGATACATCCTCTCAGAACCCACCAGCCCCATACTACTCGTATGCTACTTATCCACAGCAACTGCCTCCACTCCCTTCACAGGGCTCAAAAAATACTTCTAAGGGCCAAGTTCCACCTGCTGTCTTGCATGTTACATATTCTTATAATATTTCATCCCAGAGTCAAGAGATATCATTGACACCTCTCTACCGCCAATTGCTCTAATAAAGGAACTGGGTGGGTGGAGGCAGACCATAGATCAAAATACTTGAGAGATGGGCTTTCCTTCCTCTGGAATGACTGTGCCTAACCACAAATGGATTACAGGAAAGCTAACTTAGTGTAATCAAGGTGATGACTGGATTTCCTCAAAAGAAAGATTCAGAGATATTCCCGTAACCCTTCAAGAATTCTCTCCCACTCTGGCCCTGGCCTACTACTCAGTTCTTTCCCACTTGTGGTCTCCTCTAATTCCTTCCCTTGTCCCTAGTTACTCCTAGATCTAACTGTGCTTGAACTCATATCTTGCTTTGCATTTTGTTTCTGTGACCTTCAGAGAACCATATTCTATTTTATGCTCCAAAACTTCATTTTAAAAATGGAATTAATATTCCACAGCAGTGTTGTGTGGGTTGCCTAAACCAACATTCTCATTCTACATGAATACCAAGTGATGATTTAAAAATCAATAAGCCAGTTTGCTTCAAAGTTTGGTTATCTCCCAGCTTTGCCAAATTTCAGAATATTGTTTTAATGTATACATTCAAGATATTTCCAATTATCATCCTTTTGCAAAATGAAAAAATGTTTTTCCTCTCACCCTTAGAGATAGTTGTGAAAAGAAGCTAAAATAATATTTCCTGAACACTCTAAAGAACTAATACTTCCCTCACAGTTTTTGCTTCCAACGTTATTGAGTCATTTTAACTTCTTCATTTAGTTAGGGATGCAAAGACAAGAATAATAAACCCTCCCTCACGGATCTCACATTCTTTTTCCTTTGAAGTGCTTTCTTCCCTCCCACCTGGGGAACATCACCATTTTGCAGACTAGTCCAAAATTTATCATTGCATGGCTGACTATAGAGTACTGGCAGAGAATCTTGATTTTCCATATCACCCAGGCCAGAGCTAGAATCAAGGCAAGGCAACCAGAGCCTTGACTCAGGGTACTGAATTTAGATGGTACTGAGTTTCGAGAACTCTAAAAGCACTTGCAGCAGCGTAGAAACAATTGAGTTGTTATTTTTGGAAAATAATAATTTTGAAATTGAAATGAAAATTAATGAAAAATAATAATTAGTTAAAATAGAAAGCTGCCATGTAATATGGGAAGGGGTGCCCAAGGTATGAATTATGGTACTTTCTGGGTATCAAAATTATGAGTTATTTTTTTTTTATCCAAGTGCCCCACTCAAAGCTGAAATAGACTAGACAGGCTTATATTTGTGTTTACTGATAAAGCTGGTCTAAGTCCTTGAGCCCCTAGAATAGGTATTTCTGAAACAGGGAAAGACATTCACTTGGCAGACCAGTGTCTAACTAATCTGTGCCTAATTAGCTAAAGGTTTCCTAAAGGTTGGAGGATTTTGCAACAGCTCTTCTCTTGCACTTAACGAGGAGATATTGCTGTGTCACATGGAGTTTCTTTGATTCTTTGAGAGCAGTGGCTGGCGCCACAGAACTCAGCTATTTTCAGAGCACACTGAGAAGCTCAAACCTCAAGACGGCCTTCGTGTCTCCTATTTAAAAACCAGATGAATGATCGTCTGCTTTTACCTTTAATGAAGTTGCTTCCACAGGGTAGTAGTAGCTGCTACAGCAGCTTGTGGAGCTGCATCGGGGCATGAAACATCCTGAGAGGTGCTGGGAACTCAAAGTTTTCCTTGGTATCCAGTGGACATAGAGTTCACATATGTTCCATGAGTGGAAACAAATAAGATTCTATCTGCCCTCTTGCACAGGAACCTTCAGATTCAATTGAGATTCGAGGTGAGTTTCTGCACAGAAAAAAAAAAAGAAGTAAAAGAATCTTCAAGATTTAAGGTCACAGTTTAAGAACATGCTGTTTACAAAAAGAAAAGTATATGTATGAAACGCCAGACTCTACTGTTATCCTAGCAGACATCTAGGTAGCTTTTTATGGTCAGAAGTGTACTTGACATACGTTATCTCATTGGATGTTTCCAAAACCACCTTGTGAGGTGAATGCTATTGCTAGCTTTATTTAATCAATGAGGAAGCTGAGGCTTGAGAGGGTCAGTGACTTCACCAGGGTCACAAAGCTGATTATCATTTGAGGTAGGATTTGAACCCAGGTCTTCTAAATTCCAATTCTAACTCTGTTCACCATTATTCTACTAGACTGCACAGACTTCCCCAGAGCTCACACATCAAAGGTGGAAGGAGAAGAGGGGGTTCATTTGTACTGCTATATTTCCAGTTGGGCAGAGGAAGGAAGGAGTTGAGGGGTAGGGTGAGAGAAGTGTTCTGAATATTAGAGAATTCCCTTCTGGCATGACGTAAGAGGAGATTGTAGGTACTTTGTCACAGGATATGCATCCAAAAGGAGTATCTAGGGGCAGGTATCTGGGTCCCAGGAGGTCAACATAATCTCAGTTCTCCTTTCCTGACCCCACTTGTGACTCTCCAGACTTCACCATCATGCCTCATCTGCCTTCTCTCCCTAGAATAATCACTTTCTTCTTTCCCCACGTCCTTCTCACCCTGGAAGATTTCTCAACCCCAGAGATCCCCACTTAGGAGGAACCTCCTTGATGAGTTCCCCCTCACAGCCTCAATTCTGAGGAAGTAATCAGGCCAGCCATTCTCAATTCCTTTTCCAGACCTGCTCCTGATTCTTAAGATTTCTTGCCTGAGTGCAGGTTCTTTCTTCCCTCCACCTCTCTACTTTTCAACCCCTTTTCTGTCTTCCACCACAAGAAGTTAAGCTCCTTGAGGTCAGGGATTCTCTTTTGTTGTGTTTGTATTTGCCTTCCCAGCAATTAGCTGTGCCTGGACCATAATAAGCACTTAATACATGCTTGTTGACTTGACTTCTCCCCTATCCTTTCTCTTACCTTTTACTTTTTTCACTTCCTTCTCTCATTTCCTCAGGTCCCATACCTCAGTCCTAGCCGTTCCTCTGACATCCCAGCTCCTTCAGCTAATTTGGTCTTCTTTATTCCTCTGCAGCCCCTCTGCCAGCTTAGTTTCTGTAGTTTCCACATTCCCTCTCAGGGATTAGAGTTAGCAGAGGTGGAAGTCAAACAGCCTCTTCTGTCTGTATGATGTATCCCACTTTTCCAACAAAGTGAACTTCTAAATGGAGACTAGCATCCTAGGGGAACCCAAGGGGCCTGTATAACTCATAAGATAAGAGAAAGACTGTGTCCTGGCAACAGTATTGTTCCAGCTGCAATTGTATAGTGTTTTAGCTCTATTAAGGTCTAGCTAAAATTAGCATGGCACTTGACAGTTTACAAAGTTGCTTTCCTCACTAGAACCCAGTAAAATGGATGGTAAAAGGATTGTTATCTCTATAGTACAGCTAGAGAAACTGAGATTTAAACTGTCACTTGACACTTGCAATTAGTAGGTGTAGCCTACACACACACACACACACACACACACACACACACACACACACACGCACACATTGTAGTTTGGTCTTCAAATCCAGCCATATTTTGTTATTTTTTATTCCTTGTGGAAATGTGTTCCAAATTTCAAACAACTAATTTACAGGCATTTGGAGGAAAATAAAACATAGTTACAATTTGGGCACAGTCTCCAGTTGAAGCAAAAGTATTGTGGGATTTTTTCTTCTTCATTCATTGGTTCATTCATTCAACAAGCATGTAGTAACTGCTTCATTTATACAAACAACTAACCCTAGTGCTTGTTGAATTGGCTGAATTGACTCAGTTTCCCCTTTCCTTTTGATACAGTGCCCCTCTCTACTTATGAATTCAGGATGGTTACTATCACTATTAACCTACTCATTGAATACCTGAAGCTCCACACAGGATAAACTTTCTTGCCAAACTATACAAGAGACACAGATTTGATGCCAAAGGCATTCTGTTGAGACCTGAAGCAACAGAAATTGACAAGAAAGTGAATCAAAAAGTAAAACATTATCTGTGCACGTACCTAAAGAGTACATAATATAATTATCTTGTAACCTCTCTAATTTCTCCATGTAGGAGAAGACAGTCACTTCTGGACATAAGCTCTTTGCATTTAGAATTTATTTCATTCATTGTGTTTTTATCTTCGGCACCCAGCACATTGCTTAGCATTTAATAAATACTATTGATCAATTGATTAAACTCACAGTCCCAGGAATAAATATGTCAACAGGTTCAATGTTCCCAATGTGAGGTAATGGAAAAAGCACAGAATTTGATGCCGGTAGCTCTGAGGTTGAATCCCAGCTCTACCACTAACTACATAACCTTGAACAAGTCATTAATTCTGTGGACCTCAGCTTCCTGTTCTGTAAAAGTGAAAAGATGGACTAGATGACTCTAAGGACCTTTTCAGCTCAGCTCTGAAGTATCATGGTCCATCTATGACCTCTGTGTCTGGAAATTGGCGATTCTGCCCCACACACTCATACTTCCTCCCTCATGCCCACTTGCTCCTGGCCATGACTATTTTGTAAGCCTACCACCTTGTAGCATACTCTCCAGTGGTCAGAGTCCTCACTTGGTGAATGAGTTTATTACAGGGGGCCACCATAAATCTTTATTCTTATAATGGCCAAGGGTCTAGCAATGAACCAGTCTCCAAATGACTGACCTAATCTGGAAGTATTTTTCTTCTTTTTTCTCTCCTTCCCTCCAGCCCCTCTCCTGTCCATTGAGAAGGCAAGCAGTGTGATATCCATATGAAGTCATACAAAACATATTTCCCTATTAGCCATTTTGCAACAACAAAAAGGTAAGAAAAATAAAGCGGAAAAAATATTATGCTTCAATCTGCATTCAGAGTTCATCAGCTCTCTAATCTAGAAGTCTTAATGACGAGATTAGGTCTTGTTTGATTTGGGAAAGAGCAGCTTTGGCAGTTGTTAAAATCTGGGACTGCAACCAACCTCTACTACTCTTTAAAGGGAGCCCTGAATTCTCAAAAATTATGCAAAGTCCACACCATTTGAAGATGATTAAAGGGATTAGGATTGCTTAGATTGAAGAAGAGAGGAGGCTCGTGTTAGTTACCTTTAAGTACTTAAAAACCTTGTATGGAAAGGAGTTTGGTTTTATTTGGCCTCTGAGAGCAGAACTGAGAGCAATGGTTGAGAGTCGCAAAGAGGCAAATTCAGACTTGATATAAGGAAAAACTTCCCAATATTTGTAGCAACATACTGGATTAGGCTCCTTCATAAACTAAATGGGTTTCCATTGGAAATCCATACATAGCTGTTGCTTTTGAGTCATTTTTCAGTCATTTCTGACTCTCTATGGCCCCATTTGGGGCTTTCTTGGCAAAGAACTGAAGTGGTTTGCCATGTCCTTCTCTAGCTCATTTTATAGATGAGGAAACTGAGACAAATAGATGACTTGCCCAGAGTCACACAGCTAATAATGTCTGAGGTCGGATTTGAATTCATAAAGATGAGTTGCCCTGATTCCCAGGGACCCAGTGCGCCACCTAGCTGCCTAAATCTGCATGTAGCTTCTTAACTAACAAACTAATGAGAATCCAATGGATTGCCATCAAAAAGGGCTCCTTATACTCAAACACAAATCTAGTCTAATCCTCTAATTTTATAGATCCAGAAACCCAAATCTTAGAGAAGTTAAGTGCTTTACATAAGGTTACATAGCTAATTAGACTCCTGACTTCCAGTCTAGTACTCTCTCCACCAAAGCATGAGTGAAAATGATCACAGAATTTTGGATTTAGAAGTGACCTCAAAAGCCTTCTAGTTCAAGCATACCTGAAGGAGGGAAGAGGAATGGAATAAGCACTTATAATACAGCACCTACTATGTGCCAGGCACTAATATGCAAATATCTCATTTGATCTTCACAACAACTCTGTAATAGTTGTTGATACTATTGGTACTATTGTTGGTACTATTATCCCCATCTTACAGTTAAGGAAACTGAGGCAAAAAGAGGCTAAGTGACTTGATCAGGGTCACAAACCACTAGTAAATGTTTCAAGCCTGATTTGAACTCAGGCTTTCCTGCTTCTAGACCCACCTGGACAAGAATCCTCTGTACAACACACCCAAGTGGTAATTCAGCCTTTGTTTGAAGACGCCTCTTGAGGAAGAAACCTCAGCCTCACCCAGGCAATCCCATTCCACTCCAGAGTCATAATTATTGGAAAGTCATTTCTTACATGGCATCTGACCCTCCATGATTCCTACCTCTGTCCTCAAGTATCAAGAAAAGCAAGTCTAACTCCCCCTCCATATTGGAGAAAATGGGCCCAGACTCCTAGCTGTTGAGTTGGGGAAAATACCACTGAAACAAGTTTGCTTATGGGAGAATATATGAAATTCTAGCATAAAAGGAGGAAAGAAAGGAAAACCTTTGGGGAAAGAACAAAAAATTCATCTAGCAGGTCAACTAGATCTAACAATACATGATAAAACTCTGAGCTGGTTAAGGATTATATTATAGATGAATTGAAACCTGGCAGAAAGAGTGTGTGTATGTATAATATGTATGAGTATGCATGCAAATATGCATATAATGTTATGTGTACATATAACAAGCTGTGTGACTCTGGGCAAGTCATCTATTTGTCTCAGTTTCCTCATCTATAAAATGAGCTAGAGAAGGACATGGCAAACCACTTCAGTTCTTTGCCAAGAAAGCCCCAAATGGGGCCATAGAGAGTCAGAAATGACTGAAAAATGACTCAAAAGCAACAGCTATGTATGGATTTCCAATGGAAACCCATTTAGTTTATGAAGGAGCCTAATCCAGTATATCCAGTACATATAACAAGAACAATATATACAATATTATAGCATGACACTATTTGTAGTATGTTTTCCTATTTTTCTTTACATTTTTCCATAAACAAGTATCATACAGTCCAGCAAATCATTCATTTCCTCATATAGGAGCATATTTTTAAACTTTTTTTATTTTTAACTTTTATTTTCATCATATTTTTAACTTTCTTCGCTGGAGTATCTGACAGGTCAGAAAATAGTTCATGTGAACTAAAAATTGCCAGCAAGATGATAAACAAATGGTGATGATAAATGACAGTGAGTCCAGTTTAGGAGGTATTTAAGGAAGAGCTATACAGGTCAATCTAAGGGCTAGTCATACTTAACACTTTTATTAGGAAATCAGAGTAGGAAACAAATGTTTGTTATCCCATAGGAAATTTCCCAAGAAATTTAAGGCAGAGTTGAGATTTGGGATTGGGATATACAGTCCAAACATTCCTTATTCTACTTCTTAAAACATGGCCAAATGAGGCATATGGTCCCCAGACAGCTTGCAGAAAACAGAAGTATCCACCCTCCAGTTCTTGGCGGGAGCTGGGTTTAGCCAATCTGGAAAATAGAACGTGCTTGATTAACTCCATCTCTCACTCACTGGTGTTTTAACAATACAAACAAACTAGCAGAATTTAAGATGCAAAATCTTAAAGCCAAGGGTCCAGATGGAAGAGTTCAACATCATATTGATCTATCCTTATTAGGCAACCTCCCAATCATTTCAATCACTTGATTTTAGCTTCTCATGGAGCTTCTCTAGAGCTATCTTTCTTAAAGTGCATCA
This sequence comes from Notamacropus eugenii, assembly GCF_028372415.1. Taxonomy (NCBI): domain Eukaryota; kingdom Metazoa; phylum Chordata; class Mammalia; order Diprotodontia; family Macropodidae; genus Notamacropus; species Notamacropus eugenii. The sequence continues at coordinate 218,399,061 of NC_092872.1, read as the reverse complement.
ACCAGCTCTTTCTACACAAATCCAGGCTGCAGACATATCCTAGTTTTATAGTACTTTAAGGATCTATGAGAAGAATCTTGGGCAGTGGATAGAGTGCTGGCCCTGGAGTTAGGAAGATTCATCTTCATGAGTTCAGATCCTGCCTTAGACACTTACTAGCTGTGTGATCCTGTAAGTCACTTAACCCCGTTTGCCTCAGTTTCCTTATCTATAAAATGAGCTGGAGAAGGAAATGGCAAACCACTTCAGTATCTTTGCCAAAAAACCCTAAATGAGGTCAGGAAGAGTCAGACACAACTGAAAAGTAATTGGACAAAAGAATCTGTAATTTCATCTGCTTGGGTAACCCTTCAGTTGAGTCAGATTCCAACACCTTCACACCTTAGAAGACTGAATTGCCCTGGCCAAAAAACCCATCACCTATTGGCCCACGTTCTCATGGTGACAAGCCTCTTCAGACTTAGCTAAGCTGGTTCTTAGATGAAGGACACACAGCCACCTGCAGAGACTATACTCAAAGTGTTTTTATCTTGGCAGAGCCTGCAAGAACTTTTCCTCCATGGGCATTGACTTTGAGAATCTAGAGTCTCCTCTGTACCATAGCGAGACATCAGAAGAGAGATTAATTTCACTTAACAAGAGTTATACACTGTTTTCTGTTTTCTTCCCAATGTTCAGTCTATATAACCCATCAATTATTTCTAGCTGGTTGCCAGTGAAATATGATGCACACACAAGGAAACCACGAAAGAAAAAAATTATACTAGAATAGAAATTTTGACAGTTTGGGCATCTGGGCATGGCTAAATCTTCAAATGTTAGTCAATTGCAGAATGGCTGAATAAGTTGTGGTATATGATTGGGATGGAATACTATTGTTCTGTAAGAAATGATGAGCAGGATACTTTCAGAAAAACCTGGAAAGGCTTACTGAACTGATGCAAAGTGAAGGGAATAGAACCAGGAGATCATTGTATATAGAAACAGCAATATTATATGAAGATCAACTGTGAATGACTTAGCTATTCCTTGCAATAGAAATCCAAGACAGTTCTGAAGGACCTATAATAAAAAATGCTATCCATCTTCAGAGAAAGAACTGATGAAATCTAAATGCAGATCAAAGCATACTGTTATTCTACTATCTTCATTTTTCTTAGTTTTTTGTTAGTGTTTTCTTTCACAACATGCCTAACATGAATATATGATTTACATGACTGCACATGTATACCCTATACCAAATTGCTTGCCTTCTCAATGATGGAGAAGAGAAGGAAGCGTGGAGAGAATTTGGAACTCAAAACTGTAAAAAAAAAAAATGCAGGTTAAAAATAGTTTTTAAACGTAATTGGGAAAAATAAAATATTGAAATGTAAAAAATAAGCTGTTAGGGAAAATCATTTGAGTGTCTTCACAATGATTTGATTACCAATACTGATGATTTTTCCCTTCACAAAATATTTTGACTATGTAAAAACAAAATCACACGGGAACACTGAGCTGCTCAGATGGGATTCTATTACTGAGTGTAAAATCAACTTCAAATCCAAAAAAGATGCAGCCAGATCTGAAGGGGAAAAAACCACTAGTGAGTTCAGTCCCACTGGGAATCAATCCACCAAAGCTAACTTGCTGCCCTCATTAAATCCATATACACAGGGTTTCTTGATGTACTTGCTTCTGTCTTGACCACAGATTACCACTTTATTTACCACAGAGCCTGGCACAAAATAAGTACTAAATAAATGTTTGTTCATTCATTCACTACTCAAAGTTATGAAGTAAAGAAGATGGCTCCATGAATGATCAGATTCTACAGGGGCTAAGTAAAAGAACCAAAGTGAATGTCCTGTTTTAGAACACTTTTCTATTTTAATCATGTTGAGGAATTTGCCTTCCTTAATTCGAGAAATCAATCAAATTTTTTTACATATTGTTGTTATTGGTATACCTCAGGTTATTCATTTGTAGCATTCCCTTTAGGGCTATTTATGCAACTCCCCCTCACAATGGTTGGCCAGATCTTTGGAAAGTGACTATCCCTCAGGAGCTCCCACCAGTATCTTTCCAACTGATTATCAGCCAGACTTAATTAACTTTTTAGAAAGGGCATTTACTAAGCCATTGTAGCAAGGACAACTGTTACAGAACCTCCCCTCCCCTCCATATTTGCTCCTCTTGCACACACAGGTCACTGGGGAAAGTGGGCTCAAACTTAAGAGTATATGTGACCAGAGGGCAGATTCACAGACCGCCATATATTTTCTGTGTGACACTTTCTGATTTCATAAAGTGACCCAAAGCCCTTCCTTATGATTCTTACAAATTGATTAAGGACATGGTTGCTTCTATTTCACTCTTGGATGAATGATTAGTTCAGGTGAGATGTCTGGTTTTCTGTGATTAATTGTTGTGAAAAAAGAGCACTAGCATAGAATCAGAAGGGCTAGGCTCAAAGGCTGTTTGTATCACTAAGAGGAAGCTCAGTTTCCTCATCTGTAAAATTTTCCTGTCCTCCTTACAGGGTTATTGTGAGGAATAAATGAGATTAAGTAAAAAGTACATCAAAATACTATGTCAGTATTCTTTGTAAACCATAAAATATTACCTAGGTGCAAGATAATATTATTATTAAATCAGTCATTGAAGCTTACTTGCTCTGTTTCCCTGTCAGTTTATATAGGGCAGTGTAATATGGTGGTGGATATACCGAACTTGGAATCAGAAACAAACCTGAATTCAAACCCCACCTCTGACACTTACTGGTTTTATACAAGTGCCAAGCACCTTAATCTCTCTGAGACTTAGTTTACTCATGTATAAATTGGGGATAATAGTATCCATAATACTTACCTTACAAGGTGGTAGTGAGACTCATATAAGTTACTCTATAAAAAACAAGAACTTCACACTATAAAAATGTCAGTTTTTACAAATCTTGATTCCTGAATAAAAGTATGAATAGTCTTAGTTTGGAGACTTACCCAAGCAAAAGGAAAGTGTCCATCTAAAAGAAAACACATAATTCTACATTTTTTAAAGTTATGAAAAATGAGGGTTTTTTTCAGTATGCCTTTAAATCTCACTCTCAGTATTGGTACTAGAAGCAAGGACTAACTTCATAAAGTCTCAAGCCTAATAGTACAATAATACTTGTTCAATAGGGGGCATCCATGAACCTTTTTATAACAGACCTATCTGCATTTAGAGGGGAGGAAAAATAAGCTCAAATCTGTTGACTACATATTTGTCATCATCCTTTCAGTAAGGGTTAAATTCCTTTAATGAGGCAGGAGCCATGGAATGTTTCCTATGCAGGCTCGCATGCAACACAGGGAAAATATCCCAGACTGCCTCACTATGTCATTGTTACTTTCTGATAGTACCAACTGGATCTTAAAATAGTCCATAAGTATAGAATGATATCTTTAGAGGGCCAAAGCCAACTTCTAAACAAAAGTGAGTGACAGAGAGCACATACTACATACAGACAGCTGGACAGAGCTATACTTGGGGGACATGGAGCTGAGAAGAACCCAGGACTCTAGGAAAAGAAGAGAAGAAAAATGCTTTCTGATGAATTGTCTCATGTGTATTCTAGGTGCAGGCATGCTGCTGTTGCTATCAGCAGATTTTTGCTTTCTCTTTCCCAGGCAAAAGGAAGCAGAGAGCTAAGGTAATTACCATGCTTGGACAGCGCCCAAACAGGGGAGTGGGCAGTTCCCAGGAGAAGGAAGAAGGGATATGGGCAACATTTCACTTCCTATTAAAGTAGAGAGCTTGTAAGTGAAGGAAAGCAGGTGGTGGGAACCTATTTCCTGTTAATATAGGCTGGATGATGACATTGAGGTATGTCAGCTCAACCAATGAACTGACCACTGGAAAGGACCTCAAGAGAGATTTAGTTTGGCCCATTGCTTAATGTGTAAACATCTCTGACAAGTAGTCATCTAACTCTTGCTTGAATACTTCTAGGAACAGGAAACTCAGTACCTGACAGTCCACTCCATTGCTGGACAGGGCTAAGTGATACAAAGTTTTGTTTTGCTATATTTAAACAAACAAACAAAAACTTCCATGGGCATCCTGTATTTCTTCTGGAGTTACATAGATGACAGCCCTTCAGACTGTTAAGAACAGCTATTATTCTTCTTCCCAAGTCTTCTCATCTTCAAGTAAATGTGGATTCATAAACTCATGAGATTTGGGTACAGAGAAGAACTTCATCCAGTTCAAACTCTTCAATTTCCAGGCAAGGAAACTGAGATCTTGAGAAGGAAAGGGGTTTGTATAAAGTCACACAGAAGATTTTGAAAGGGGCAGAGTCAGAATTCAAACCTTTGTCCCCTGTCTTCAGCTTCAGGTCTCTTTCCTTGTAACCAATCAGTCGGATGAAGGAAATACAACAAATTATCTTAATTATTTTATAAGACTTTTACTACCGATGTAGTTCAGTCATGTCCAACTTTTCATGACCTCATTTGGGGTTTTCTTGGCAAAGATACTGTTCCTTCACCAGCTCATTTTACAGATAAGGAAACTGAGGTAAACAGGGTGAAGTGATTCACCCAGGGTCACACAGCTAATAAGTGTCTGAGGTGAGATTTGAACTCATGATCTTTCCACCTAGCTACCCTAGTGGATAACAGCAAGTCAAATGTCTTAAATGGTTTCTGGTATACAAAGAATGGGAACCTTGGAGAGGGTAGGGAAAAGAAAGTGGCCACTCCATTTTGAACTGTGATAAAAGAAATGAATAAAGAGGAAAATCTGAGGTGTGCCCTGGATTTTATGAGAGCAAATTTTAAAGGATCAGAAAAAGAGAAGCAGAGTTCTATTACCTAAATTCCTTTAGGAATGTATTGTGCAGTACCTTTATATATACTTGAGGCTCTTGTTAGAGCGGAACTGTAAGCATTCCTTATGTGATATGGTTTTAAATCCCTTCATCCTACTGTTTCACTTAGAATAGAAGTCTAGATATGGTCTGACCAATGCACTATAGAGTCAAGCTATCTTCTCCTTACACACATTCTCTTTTTACCTCCTGCCCTCTCTTCCTTTAAGGTAGAACTCAGCTACAATGCTCAGCATGATGCCTTTCCTGATTCCTCCACCTGTAGCCTCTATTCCAAGCTACTTTGTACTTAAACCCTATGTGTGTGTGTATATAAGTGTCTATGCACATATACATATGTATACATTTATTAACTTTGTATTTGTACCCTATATTTTATGTCTCTGCCATTAGAATACAAATTTGTTAGGAGTGAGGATTATTTCATTCTTTGGACTGTATCTCCAGTGCCTAGCACACAGTAGGTGCTTAATACTTGTTGATTGATTGCTTTCATTCTACATACACCACTTCCATCAGTATAGTTTGCATTAATATTTTTGCACTCACACTTTTGTATAAATATTAAATCATCATTTTTGCTTCCAATCAACTAGATCCCCCAAATCTATAAACCCACAGAAAGCTGTGGTCATATCTTATTTATATTATTATAAAGCCAGTGGCTTTATTTGATCCTAAATACTAAGCTTCATCTTTTTGTTGTGGTGAAACTGGGAAGCACACGAGAAACTCATGCTGCTTTGTTCTGAGAATAGGCTCCAGTTATGTGGCAGAAGCAGAGAAGAGAGAGCGAGGAAGCTTGGTGAAAAGAGGGCCCATTATGAACTAACCGCCTCACCAACATGCACGGTTCGGTATGCCAACTCTTCTCTTTCTTCAACCCAGCAAGAGCTGCCTCCCAAGTGAGAACAGATTAGACATTTAGATCAAACAGTGCAGGGAGCCAGACATGCCCACAGTGACCCCAGCAACACTATATTAAGATCAACAGGCTGTCAGCCAGAGAGGGTGTGCCCGAGGACGACTCAAATACACATCAGGCCTCCATTCCAAGCTCCTTTTCTCTAGGGGTCAGTCCCAGCTGGGAGAGAGGGGAAGGGAGCAGAGGGGCATATCCTCCTCCTCCTCCTAACATGCTTTCCTTACTCCCCATCAAAGGCAGGTGCTTCCCATTAAAACCAGTGATATTTAAGGGAACTGTCTCCTTTGTAATTGAGAGATCTCCATTTCCCATTGTACCTCAGGTTATTCAGCTGTAAATAAGTATTGTGTTAAATATTATTTTTGAAAATTGATGGTTTCTAGTATTTTAAGCACTATACAATAATACTATTTTGGGGAGCTGATTTCCCTAGAAGAGGTAGAGGGGGACATGTATGCTAAGTCTTCACTTCTGTGGGGTTTGGTGAAAGAATGTGAGAGAAAGAACACTGAATTAGGAATCCTAGCCCCATTACTCAACTTCTGTGCAACCATATGGACCAACGAACAAACAACAAATTAACAAATCCCTTAATCTTTCTCGGCCTCAGTTTCTTCCTTGGTAAATTGGGGAGAATGTAGAAGATTGTACTAGGTTATCTCTACATTCTCTTCCAACTCTAAATCCTGTGAGCTTGGATAGCTGAGGGCAAACTTGAGGATTACCATGACCTCACCTGGAGGCAGCTGTGCAGCCCAGGTCCCTCTGGAGTGAGGGCCAGCAATCCTTGAAAATGATTGGGAAGGCACCTAAGGACCTCCTCCCCTAAAGTCTCTCTCCATAGGTCCTTAATAGTGCCTAAGCATCCAACCCCGCCATTGTAGTCATTCCTAACCTGAGGAGAAGAACACTTGTGCTTACAGCTAGTGCAGCTAGTAAGGGTCTTGTCTCCCAACTAAAGTTTTAATCCTTGAAAAGTAAGGATTGTCTTATATTTCTACGTAGCCTTCAGAATGTCAAGCACAGTTCTGGATATGTAATCGGTGCTTGATTCAAAACTAGGGCAAGGTGGCCAGGGCTTTTTCCTAGGCACTCAGATTTAGCAGGGGCTGACTAGAATCTAGAGCTAGCTGAGCTTAGCACTTCTTTATCAAAAATCATTAAAAATATCAAATTACCTCATGGCTGTATCCCAAATCAGCTTCTTCTCTCCATGACCTTCACCTCTTCCAAAGAGCTTCCAAGGTTTCTCCCTGACTTGTACCAGCAAAACTTGTCTTTAAAAGCTGATTTAACAGAGTTTAAGGCTACTTCCCACCAACCAAAATTAAGGCTCTGAGCTTGTTGGTTAATTGCATGATGAGTTTGAATTTGTTTGCATACAACCTTTTTTTTTTTAATAAAATTTTGGGGGTTTTTTTATTGCCTAAGTTTCTCCCAGCTTCTTTCCTTTTACCAATCACTTGAAATAACAAAAAATCTTTTTAAAGAAAAGGAGAATGAAAAAAATTAGCAAAATTGATCAATACATGGAAAAGGTTTGGAAATACATATAATATTCCATCCCCATTGGCCTCTCACCTCACCTCTGAAAAAAAAAAGTGGAGGGAGGTCACACTTATTCTTTGTAATTCTGCAACATTTTTAGTGGTTTGTCATAGTTGTTCTTTACATTTAAATTATATTAGTAATGCATATTTATTTTCTTGGTTCTGCCTACTTCAATTTGCATTAGCTCATGTAAGTCTTCTACAATTCTCTGTATTCGTCATAGTTACTGTTTCTTACAGCACAGTAATATTTCATTTCTTTCATATACAACAATTAGTCATTCCCCTATTGATAGGCATTTACTTTGTTGTTTGCAATTCTTTGCTACCATAAATGCTACTATAAATATTTTGTACTGTATGGAAAGTTTCTTCTTGTAAAGACCACCTTGGGGCATATGGTCAACAGTGGAATCTCTGGGTCAAAGGGTAGGAATATGTTAGTCACTTTATTTCCTTAATTCCAAAGTGCTCTCCAACATGGTGGATTGACAGCTCTACCAACACTGCATTTGTGGATGCAACTGCTTAATACAACTGCTCCAGTATTGACTATTCCTATCTTTTCTCAATGCTGCCTATTTACCAGATATAAAGTGGCACCTGAGGGTTATTATGATTTGCATTTCTCTTATTTTTAGTGTCTTAAAGCATTCTTTCATATGGTTAATAGTTTGCAATTCTTTTATTTGAAAATTTTTCATATCCTTTGACCACTCATCCAATTGGGGAATTACTTTTTGGTCTTATATATTGCACATATAATACTAAGGTTATAGAATGTTAGAACTGGAAAGGATGTTGGGAATTGTTTAGTCCAGAGATTCTTAACGTGGGGGTCTGTAACTTGATAGATAGATAGATAGATAGATAGATAGATAGATAGATAGATAGACAGACAGATAGATAGATTTCAATATATTGTAATCCTATATATTTTATTTTATGTTTTTAAAAAATTACTCTGAGAAAGGTTCCATAGTCTTTACCAGCCTGACAAAGGGATGTAAGACCATAGAAAATTTTAAAATTCATAACCTAATCCAAGTTCCTTCATTTTTAGTTATACAGAAGCTAAGGTCCAAGGAGGGGAAAGTTACAGCCCCTAACTCAGATAGCTATTTTGTGGCATAGATGAAGCTCATTTATATAGCAGGTGAGTCACCAAGCCAGGTCTTTTGGAATTGAGATAAAGGGCAAATAAGTTTTTATGAGGGTAGAGTAGAAGGGATAGATACTAGGAAAAACTTCCCTAGGTGCCCAGGCCCAGTAAGAGGTAGTGTGGTACAGTGAAAAGAGCCCTGGATTTGGAGTCAGAGAAAGGACTGAGGTTCTAATCTTGGCTCCATCATTCCCAACCTGTGTGGCCTTCTACTTGTCATGGAAGTTCCCTGAGTCTCTGTTTCTTTACCTGTAAAATAAGATGGTCTCTGAGATTCCTTCCAGCTCTATGATCCTTTGAGAAAGAAAACCCTCAAAAAGGAAGGGGAAGTAGGACCTCACCTGAAATTAATACAAATCTTGCCTAATTCAAGATTTTGCCTAAGGCACTTCTAGATCTAAACTCAGCTACTACTAGACTCTCCTTCATCTGCTTAAAGGAGAATATGGAGGAAGAGGATGGAGTATTGAGAATCTCAGATCCCAGAGTGTGCTGGAGCCAACATTAATTCTTGGGCTGATTCAGTGTGAACCTTTACATCTCAGAAATAGACAAATGCTACAAATAAAGTCTTGATTTTATTGTTATGTTGATTGTCTTAACTTAAGAAAGTGATGGAGAAAAAATGAATAATGCAATTTAAACTTCAAAGTGTCGTTAGTACATAGTAGAGAGGGAAAGGGAGAGAGCTGGTTGTTAAACATTTACCCTGCTAAGGTCCCCTCTGTACTTAGTAGGTAATGAAGTAAAGAGAGGCCAATCATTTTTCCCGCTATACTCAGGAAATGCCTTTTTTATTTTTCTGGCAACAGTGGAAGGAAAGGATCCTCCCAAACTCACTCTCAAAGCTAAATTCATGTTCAGTTCCAAGAAGGCAGCTGCTCAACCCTCACCAGCCACCCAAATGTGGTAGCAGCTGAGAGCCACACTCAAAAATATGTTCCAGGGGAGACTTAGGGACATCTCCCTGCACTGGGAGCATACACAGCCCCTATACTTCTGATGCAGGGTGGGATTGGAGCAGCTGCATCAAGAGGCATTTGACTCTACCCACAGGAAGAGTGGGATTTTAATTCTCCCCAACCCCTCCCCAAAGGCTATGGACTCATTCCCCCATAAAGGTTAACAGGAGACCAGTGACATTTATTAACTAGTGAGACAGAATTTTCCAATGCATAAACTCCAAGCTTATGCTAAAGACACTTTAGGATGACACGTGTACATTCTGAGACCACAAGAGTGCTGTCTAGTATGACTCCCAATAGGTTTCAAGGGGTCCTTAAGCTTGGATAGCTTGCTTTCAGGTTTGTAAGACACTTTTTGCAAGTTTAATAATTTGATACTCCCAACAACCCCTCCAAGATTGATTCTATCATTATTCCCATTTTACAGATAAGGAAATTGAGGCACAGAGGGGTTTGTGCCAAAAAATTATGTGCTGAAGTTCATAGAGTTAACAAGTATCTGAGGCTAGATTCAAACTCAAGTCTTCCTAACTCCACATCCTATGCTCTATCCCTTGTATCACCTACCTACCTGAATAGAGAAAAGTTACATCTTTATTTCAATATAACCAGTTTCATTTGTAATTGTATGTATTTATTTTATGCAGTAAGAAACATTATTCTGAGAAGGGGTCCACCATCTTCAGCAGATTGTCAAAATGGTTCATGAAATGTTAAAAAAACAAAGATTAAGAGTTGTTGATCTCGTGTGATAAAACTATAGATTTGGTGTCCTAAGTCAGTGGTGTCAAACTGAAATAGAAACAGGATTCCTGCTGGCCAATATTGATTTAGATAGCTACAAATTCAGAATGGTGGAGTACAGGTTGCAACACAGCTGAACTCTCCCAGCATTCTCCTCCAAAAAACCTTAAAATAATGCCTAAAATCAAATTTTGGAGTGGCAGAGCCAACAAAAAGTTAGAGTGAGACACTAAAACAACCTAGGAGGTAGGCAAGAGAGGTCTGTTATGCCAGGGTGAAAACCTGTCTGCAGCACACAAACACAGAGGCCACACCAGTGGTGGGTCTTAGAGGGGCAGCAGCAGCTTAGGGTGCTCTCAACCCAGAGATGTTCTGGGTCACAGTTCCAGGGCAGAAAGGAGTGCCTGTAATCAGTCACAAGGACTCAAGGTCCCTGGTCATGCTTCTAAGACAGAGAAGAGCACTATCATTTGTGTCTGCAGGGGAGCAGGGAAAGACCAGAGCACAGACCAGGAGAACAGTGACCACACTTCTCCCCAGATCACACTACCTTAGAAATACCAAAAAAGTGCAGATCCCCAAATCAGCTCTGAAAACAGAAACATGAAAAAGCCTGAAACTTGGGACAGTGTCTCCTGGTCAGCAGAGTTCAGCTTTAAAATAAAGCTTAAAAACTAAAAATCTTGTAGAAGTGAATGCTGAAAACTAAAAATTAATTAAAAAATAAAATAAACCTTAAAGTCAAGAAAGAGGCTGGGAAAATGAGCAAACAGAAAAACAAGAACTTGACCATAAAAATCTACTACTGTGACAGGGAAGATCAAGACATAAACTTGGAAGAAGAAAATAGCTACAAAGAAAACCTCAAAAAATGCTAATTGGACCCAAGAAGAGCAAGAATTCCGGGAAGAGTTAAAGAAAAAAAAGATAGAAATAGTAGAGGAAAAATTAAGAAAAGAAATAAGTGATGCAAGAAAATTATGAAAAAAATGATTAACAAGTTGGTAAAGAGGCACAAAAATACAGAAGAAAATAACACCTTAAAAAACAGAATTGGCCTAATGGAAAAAGAGGCACAAAAATTCACTGAAGAAAAAGCTCCTTAAAAAGAACACTTGACCAAATGGAAAAAAGAGGTATAAAAGCTTCTGTACAAAAGGTACAGAAGAAAATAATTCCTTAAAAATTAGGATTGGTCATCTGAAAGCTAATGATTCCATGAGACATCAAAAAACAAGACAAAGACAAAAGAATTTTTAAATAGAAGAAAATGTGAGATCTCTCAGCAGAATTGACCAGGAAAATAAATCAAGGAGAAATCATTTAAGAATTATCAGACCACCTGAAAGCTATTATCAAACAAAGCACTTAGACATCATATTTCAAGAAATTATATAGAAAAACTGCCCTGATAGCTTAGATCCAGAAGGGAAAATAGAAATTGACAGAATTCACTGATTACTTCCTGAAAGAGATCTCAAAATGAAAACTCCCAGGAATATTATAGCCAAATTCCAGAGTTCACATGTCAAGAAGAAAATATTGCAAGGAGCCAGAAAGAAACAATTAAAATATAGTGAAACTACAGTCAGAAATGGAAGGCTTTGTATATGAATATTCTGGAAGGCAAAGAAGATAGAGTTGCAACCAAAAATAATCTATCCAACAAAACTGAGTATAATCTGTTGGGGGCAGGGGAGAAAATAGATATTTAATGAAATAGAGGACTTTCAAGTATTGCTGATGAAAAGACCATAGCTGAATAGAAAATTTTATATACAAACCCAAGACTCAAGAGAAGCATTAAAAAGATAAATGTGAAAGAGTAATCATAAGGGATTTATTGCATTCCTATATGGGGAGATGATACATGTAACTCCTAAGAACTTTATAATTATTAGGACAATTAGAAGAAATCTACATAGACAAAGAACGTGAAGGTGATGTGGGTGGGGGTGATAAAAAGAGGGCAGATTAAGGGAGGCTATGGTGAGAAGCAAAACAGACTTTTGAGGAGTGATAGGATAAAAAGAGGGAGAAGAAAATAGGGTGGAGAGAAATATACAGTATAACTATGAATGTGAATGGGATAAGCTCACCCATAAAATGGAAGAAGATAGCAGAATGGATTAGAAATAAAATAAATAAATAAAAATTAGAATCCAACAGTATGCTTTTTACCAAAAAAAAAAAAAAATCTTTAAATAGAAAAACATATAAAGTTAAAATAAAGGGTGGGAGCAGACTCTATTATGCTTCCGCCAGCAGGGGTAGTAATCATGATTTCAGACAAAGCAAAAGCAGACCTAATTAAAAGAGATACTCATTTTCCTGAATGGTATCATAAACAATAAAGTAATATCAAAAAATTATAGAAATTTTCTCTAACAAAGGCTTCATTTCTCAAATATATAAAGAACTGAATCAAATTTATAAAAATAAGAGCCATTCCCCACTTGATAAATGGTCAAAGTATATAAACAAGCAGCTTTCGGAAGAAAGCTATTTATACTCATATGGGAAAATGCTCTAAATCACTATTAGAGAAATGGAAATTAAAACAACTCTGGAGTGACACCTTACACCTATCAAAACTGACAAATGCTGAAGAGGTTGAGGGAAAATAGATACACTAATAAACTATTGGTAGAGTTATGACCTACTCCAATCAGTGCAGAAACTGATTTGCAACTCTGCGTTAAAAGACTATGAAACTGGGCATAACCTTTGACCCAGAAATACCTTGAGTAGCACTATATCCCAAAGAGATCAAATAAAAATGAGAAGTACCTTTATGTACAAAAATATTTATTTCATCTCTTTCTGTGGTGACAAAAAATGGAAATTAAAGGGATGCTCATCAGTTGGGAAATGGTTAAAAAAATTCTGGCATATAATTGTGATAAAGTATTATTGTGCTCTAAGAAATGACAAGGGGAGTAGTTTCAGAAAAAAAACATGGAAAGACCTATATGAACTGATGCAAAGTGAAGTGAGAAGAACCAGAAAATCATTGTGCACACTAACAGCAATATTGTATGATGATAAAATATGAAAGACTAGACTACCCTGATCAATATATTGATCCAAGACGATTCCAAAGGGTTCATGATGAAAAATGCTATCTACTTCCAGAGAAAGAACTGAGAAACTCTGAGTGCAAATTGCAGGATTATTTTCTCACTTTATTTTTATATGGATAATATGAAAATGTTTTGCGTGATTTAACATGTATTATTGATATTACATTGCTTGCCTTCTCAGTAGTTGGGGGAGGGGTGGGAAAGAGCAAGAGAATTACTTACTCAAAATTTTAAAAGAATGCTAAAAAACAAATGATAAATTTTGTTTTAAAATATAAAAAGAAAATCACAAATTAGCATTATCTATGTTGTACTGTATTTTTATTTACTTTTGTTAAACATTTCTCAATTACATTTGTGGCACTGTAGAGCTTCAAGTTTAACCCCTCTGGCCCAAGTGACATCCTGATGGGAATTTTGAAAAGAATTCTGACATCTCCACCAAAGAGATGATTTGTAGTAGATCCTGGCTATGTTTAAGTCTGCAGCTTAAAAAAAAGATTAGCTCACCTTCACTTGGGGGAAAGAAGTAATATGGGGAGGTGGAAAGAACATTGGCCATCCTGGATTCAAATCTTGCCTTAGACAATTTGTGACTTTTGCCAAGTTGCTTAATTTTCTTTTTGTCTCAATTTCCTCATTTGTAAAATGAGGGGATGAACATTGGACAAGACTTTCAGTGTCAACTCACCACAGTCACTAATACTCCAAAGTGTGTCCTAAACCAGATTAAAATGTAATTGGAAAATATTTGACAAAATAAATAAAGATACAATATAACAGATGAAAGATGGATAATATTAATTGTGGTTTCAAAGTCAATATGGGGTCTGCAGGGATCTGAGTTTGATATCTCTTGACCAGAAGGCAGGTCTTTGAGGTCGCTTCCAACTCTGGATCTATGAACTTTAGATTTGAAAAGAATGGCAAGTTGAAATATGCTGCCATGCTTAAAAGCTTATTCCCCAGTACAGACTACCCTTTGCATGTTCTCTATTCCATTCAAACTGTTCTTTTCTAATTCCTGTTATTCTACATACCATCTCTGCTTCTATGCCTTTTCCCACCTGTTCAAGTCCCAAGTCTAAATTCATTCCCTCCTCCTCTCTGCATTAAAAAATCCATAGCTTGTTTCAAACCCAGTTCAGGGACCACCTTCTACACTGTAGCCTTTTTCTGATCCCTCCTCCCTCATTATTAACATTGCTATCCACCCCTTTCCCCACCTTGAAATCACCTTTAATATTTTGTGTATTTACTTGTCTGTTATTCATGTTCTACCTCCCCAGTAGACTGTAAGTTCCTAGCAGGTAGGTATTATTTTATTTTTGTTTCCCATGTACCAGGAGAAAACACCTGGCACATTCGAGGTGCTTAGTAAGTCTTTTTCATTCAGTCATTGATTGGAGATCATTGAAAAATCAGACTGAATTTTCTCCAATATCAGAGCACAGCAACTAGTTTAAACTGCTTTCTAGTCTGTATTTTCAGTGGACTAAATGCGTCCATCTTTTCCAGATGTCCATTCAATTAAACAAGCATTTGCATATCTACTACGGACCAGGCACTATATACTAGGCTCTGGAAATCAGAAGACAAAACTCCCTAGCCCTTAAGATGTTTAAAATCTACATGGAGGAGGGGCATCGCATGTACAAAAATAAGTCAATACAAAATATATTCAAAGCAATTTGAAGGGAAGCACTAACAACTCAGGGCAGTTAGGTACAGAAAAGGATAGAGCACCAGGCCTGGGGTCAAGAAGACCTGACTTCAAATTTGACCTCAGACACTTATTAGCTGTATGACCCTGAACAAGTCACCTAACCCCGTTTGCCTCAGTTTCCTCATCTGTAAATTGAGCGGGAGAAAAAAATGGCAAACCATGCCAGTATCTTTACCAAGAAAACCCCAAATAGGGTCAGGAAGAATTAGACAAGACTGGAAATGACTAAACAGAAACAACTAACAATTCAATGGCCTCCCAGGTCTCCTCTAGCTCTAAAATCTCATATCCTGTGAACTGGGACAGGAAAGGCTTCATAAAGGAGGTAGTACTTGAGCAGATCCTTGAAGGAAGATAATCCTAAGAGTTAGAGGCAAGATGGGACACCATTCAAGGCATGGGGTGGGGTGTGAGCTATGAAAGGCATAGGAGTAGGAGATGGAACATTCCACATAGAAAGCTGAGAGTAGGCCAGTTTGGCTGAACCACAGAGTGTTTGAGAGTGAATAATAAGAAATCATTTTTAATAACCCCCACTAAATCCCACTTCAAGAAATTTTACAGAACACTTTTATAAACGGTGTAGAGGAAATATAGGCAGTAGAATAAATGGCCGTGAAAGATTTCACAGGCAGAGCTGCTAGGTCCGCAGTTACAGTAACAGAGGCATTTGGTTTAAAATACTAATAAAACAGTAACGCTCATTTCCTATATTGTGCTGTATTTCCTAATTACCATCCCAAAG
The DNA here is from genome assembly GCF_028372415.1 of Notamacropus eugenii. Lineage (NCBI taxonomy): Eukaryota > Metazoa > Chordata > Mammalia > Diprotodontia > Macropodidae > Notamacropus > Notamacropus eugenii. The sequence continues at coordinate 218,383,303 of NC_092872.1, read as the reverse complement.
GACTATACAGGGAGAGGGAGAGAGCAAATGCAAACCTCCCAGCATTCATTTGTATGTTTAGATAAAGTGTGATTAAAAAGCAAGCCCGGCACATTTCCCCCGAAACTCCTCTTACTTCAGTGGACATTTCTGATGTGCACTGAATGGAATCGCTTAGAAAAATTATTAGTTCAGCTTGAAAGTAATTGCCACTTATTTTGTTTATAATGCAGGCTCTTCTGGTGACATCAGATTAGACTTAACTGCATCCTGTTTTGATGCTAACTAATATTTGCCCTAATACTGAGCATAAATAAGTAGGGATTTCTCCTGAGACAAAGCAGATATTACATCTTTAATGGAACCTAATAGGCAAAGGCAAGTCAATTGCCCTGCTATGGGATTATAATTATGTGAGCTGTTTCTCCCCACCCCCACCCCCCTCCTTTTACATTTAACGAACAAGGAAGAGTACTTGCAGCCATTAGGCTTTCTCCAGGAACACCAAGTAAAAATAAAACCGCCCTTGTGAGAACTCCACCGTCATTCAGTCCGGAAGGTGACGGCATGAACACTCCCTCAAATGCATCTCTTTTTCCCAGAGCTTCGCAGTAATGTCTGATTCCACAGGCTTCTAGCAAGAGGGCAGAATCAGTAGAGACTGCATGCCAGGGAAGACCTTAGGGAGGCCTGGTGGACACTGTAGGTATAGACAACCCTGTGTGCTCTGACCTACTTCAGTCATAACCATTGAATCTTCATGGTTTGGTCCTTCTGTGCTTAGTGTCCATAAGAGGCAGCACATTACAGTGGAGAAGAACATTGAATTTTGAATCAGAGACCCAAATTCAAAACCTGCCTCCTTTACTTACCAACTGTGTGACCATGGGCAAGTCACTTAAATTCTCTGGGTCTCAGTTTCTTCACGGATGTTGCCTCTGACAAACTGAGACCTGGCAAGACCTATGTCTTGCCACTGGACTCCGATGACTTTGGAGGAGAGGGTGACGCTGATGCCTTTGCACAGCCTTGCCTTACTTACTCCAATTCACTAACAAGTCATTCATTGCCCTCCTCATGTGAACAAAGGACAAATAGCAAGACATTGACCTAAATGGCCTCTGTAACAGTGTTGCTCTAATTCTCTTCTAGCCCTGGTGACTGATAGGGCTGATGACCTATGCTAAGTCTGGTCCTCTACCTGCCCTTGCAGTTTGCACTGGGTTCATTGCTCTGAGGTTGCCTCTTTCCTCAACATGAAAAGTCAACCCATCCACTCTCACATTCATTGGATTCTCAATTCCATCCTGTCTACTATGGGGACATGTCTTTGTTTGTATTCTAATCTAGTGTTTTCTCTACCTCACAGGGGAAGAAAGAAAGTTCCTACTATCCAACACATATCGAGTCTGAAACAAATAGTTTATTCCCATCTAGAAAAGGGAATACTAAACCATAGACTAATGGATTGATAAGAACAGACTCCAATAACTTATTGCTACTGGTACAATCAGTTGGGAATCTATTCAAGCCTCAATGAAATACAGTTTCTTTGCAAAACTGCTAATTATCATTGTACATGTATAAACAATTATATGTACAAACATACAATGTACACTGTGTACTTCTACACATATGTATTGTGTATTTCACTTCAATTGAGCACAAGTCAGTCAAACACTAAGAAAAATTATCTTTCTAGATCCTGCCTCTCTAATGTCAATACTTTCCTTATCACAAGCTTAATTGCACCACTGTTTTTATCATCATAGCCCCTCTGCAAAAACTGTCCTCCTCACTAGCTCTTGCATGACTTCCAGGATCATCTAACGTCAATGAGATTAATTCAAGGGAAGAGAAAACACAAAAGAAGAGGTGAGGCAGCCAGGGACCCTTAGGAGAGTCCCCAACTAGCTTGGAGTGACCACATTCCATGTGATGAATGGAGCCCTGGGAGAGCCTAGCTGTACCACTGCGCTGGGGAAGGAAAGGACAATCCTTTCTTTCATTTATTCCCACCTCTGAATGTATTTACATCTTTACTTCTTAATAGCTATCACCAAGAGACCCATCAGCCCACATATGACGCATCTTCTACCCTGGTGTTATACTCTGTATCATCACCTTTTCTGGGGGATGCAACCCAATAGTCATAAATGACTGGAAACAGGCAGAGAATATCTTTACACGCTCAGGTTTCCATTCAGTCCTCAGCAGGGCAAGCAGAGATTATCTGTGCATTAGCTGCTGGGGAAATTTATTCACTTGAATAGAATGACCTAAGGAAGGCATCATCATCATCATCATCATCATCATCATCATCATCATCTCATACATAGCACTTTACAATTTGCAAAATGCTTTAAGAATATTACATTTTATCCTCACAATAGCCCTAAGAGGCAGATGCTATTATTAGCCCTGCTTGCAGATGAAGAAACCGACAGAAACAGAAATTAAGTGATTTCTTCAGACAGTTGGTAAGTGTCTGAAGCCGGTATTGAACTCAATTCTTTCTGACGAGGTCCAGTGCTCTGTCGATTGTACCACTTAGCTGCCACTAGGGGATGCTACACTCTCTTAGGAATATAAGGCATTATCCTTGGGGAGAGATCAATGATTCATCCTATGCAGACTTATGTCTCTGATAGTGACCCTGTGAACGGTGAGGGGTAAGTGCATATTGTCTGCCTACTCTCTATATAAAGCATATGGAGTTTTTATGGGATGGAATGGATGGCAAGTAACACAGGATGGGCTGCAATTTGCATCATTGGAGGGAGTCCAGGAAAGTGCAGCTCCGTTGGAGAATATGAATAAAGTACTTTTGATAGTGTTACCCGGTGGTAATAGGAATCTCAAAGGCCATTAATTCCCCCTCCTCAGGGGAGTAGATGAGCAAGAGGGTACTTGAGCCATTTCAAAAAAAAAAATTCTGAGGAGCTGGGATCTTTAATATGATCATGTCCTGATTTTTGATAACCATATGTTATGTATTTCTGTTCTGCAAATGAGCCAAGAGCTAGAGGCATCCCAGGTCTGCAACACTCAGGATTTGTACAGGCTTGGGAAAACTATTTCACCTCTCTGAGTGTTCTGGTCTGTCTGTAAAATGGGGATAATAATATCTTCACTACCTTACCTGCCAAGGTTATTTCAAAGAACAGATGAGATAATGTCTGCAAAGTATTTCACAAACCATCAAGTGCTAGAATAGTAACAACTCACATTCACAGAAATGGTTGACGTTTATAAATCCCTTTTCTCACAGCAGTCATATGTAACAGGTTATGTTATAGGTATCTACTGTCATTAATATTATCATTAAATATTTTATTGTCATTATCATCCATTACAAAAAATAATAAAATGGAATGGAAGTTCCCAAAGAACCATGAGCTTTGAAATAAGGACAAACAAGGAGTCTACTTCTAGGGGCTTCAAGGAATTGACAAGATACAGAAAGACTTCCTGGAAAAAACATGATGCCCACATTGAGATCACGGGGTCATTAGTGAAATGAGGTCCAAATATATATTTAGAATAATAGATGAAGAAGCCAAGTTTCACTGGTGAGTAGGGATAGGAGTTATAGAGAACTTCTGGACAAGACTGAACTTCTGGATGAAAATGAAAAGCAAAAACCATGTATCAACTAAACTGATATGTAACAAGATATTAGCTAAGTATCCTGGGTTCAAGGAACCCACTTTTTCTTATGATTTTAGATATTTTGTTCTGTTTTAACCTTTTTCCAAGGAAATCTATATAGGACCCTTGCTCAGAGACATTGCAAAGACCTTAGAGGCCATGTCATCCAACCTCCTAATTTTATAGGTGAGGAAACAGCCCCAGGGCAGGTAAATGACTCTCTCAAGGTCACACAGGTAATAAACCTCAAGGCAGGATTTGAACCCAAGTCTTCTGAATCTTTCCCCTGTACCCTATTCTACTCCACTGAGGTTCTATTCTTTAAAAAAAAAAAAAAACAAGAACAACTAACATTTATACAGTACTTTAAGGTTTTTAAAAATGCTTTACATATGTTATCTTGTTTAAATTTCACAACAATATTATGAGGTAAATACTATTATCTCCATTTTTTCAGACAGAGAAACTGAGGAGGGGAAAGGTTAAGTAACCGGTCTAGAGTCATGTAATATCTGAAATAGGAATGTGACTCAGGTCTTTCTATCTTCCAGTCTAGCACAATATCTAGTACATCAGGTTCTATTCTAATGCCTAAACATGAAATGGAGATGACGCTGGGTCCTCAAAGACTGTGCCAGCTCAGAGAAAGCTCTCACGGTTCCTACCAAGATGGAAAGGCTTTGAGTACAAGTTGGAGAATCTCTGTGTCTGGTATGAGAGTACTAAACTAGCTATGTGTGGAGAGACATCCTCAGAGGGTTAGGTACTAGGCAATGAATGCTCTGCCATGCATAACAATTCATGCAAACTGTCTTCTGCTACAAACTCATGCAAACTGTGCATTGGCAAAGGAAATTCCCCACTGAGATCACCAGACTTTTGAAGTCTTGGTTCCAAATAGAAGTTCATTTTTAAAACACTAATGTTACATTTAAAGAACAAAGAAGGAAAGAATTATTTGTACTCTGCTCAAAAATACCTAGGAACAGCAAAGCATCTGTTCCTTCCATTGGCTTTGTGGTGGGTAGTCAGTCATACTAGCTTGGAATTTCAGGAAGTGCTGGTGAAATGAGGCAGGTAAGGGACAAAGGAAGAGGGTCAACCAGAAATAACTAAAAGTCTCAGTCTCCCCCCAGCTCTTTAAGGGCAGAAACTGCATGTGTATTTGTGTGTTTTAGAAAGATTACACTGACACTGTTGTGTGGAATAAGTTGTAGAAGGAAGAGACAGAAGGAATTTGGTAATTTAGAGGGTAGCGTCAAGGCTGATACCAGAATTTCAATGTTGGAGAGTGGGGAAAAGATCCTATCTTTCATACAAATAGCAAAGACCTGAGAAGAGGCTACTCTGAAGAGAAAGATAATGAGTCTGGATTTAGACAAGTTGAGTTTAAGGTGACAATAAGATATGCATGTGGAGATGTCAATCAGGCAGTTGGAAATAGGGTATCTAAGTTCACAAGAGAAGCCAAGGCTGTACAGAGGTGTTAATTGAAATGCTGAGACTGGATATGCCTGCTGAAGGAAGGAGTGTTGAGTGAGAAGGGCAAAGGATAAAGGATTGGGCCTTAGGGGATGTTTGCATTTTGGGGGCAAGAAAAGGAGTCAAACCCAGTAAAAGAGAGAGAAGAGTGTTCATCTACTGTGCAAAAAACTAGGTCAGTAAGAACATGTACTTCCTTTCCATTTCTTTGGAAAGAAAAAAGATTTTTGTTGTTCAGTCCTTTTTTAGTTGTCTCCAACTCTTCATGATCCCATTTTGAATTTTCTTGGCAAAGCTGATTTTCCATTTCCTTTTCCAGCTCATTTTACATATGACAAAACTGAGGCAAACAGAGTTAAGTGATTTGTCCAGGGTCACACAACTAGTGAGTGTCTGGGGTCAAATTTGAACTCAGGTCTTCCTGACTCCAGATTCAACATTCTATCTACCGTACTACCTAACTGAAGATTATTGGTGTAGATTATTGAATGTACTACCAGACTTAATTAATATATTGTTGGAATTTTCTGAACTGATTCTTTCCTCTTTCTTTTTAATACTTTGACTCAATGGATATGGGAAGGAAATATTCAAAAGTTAAGATGATGTAACCCCCCAAAAATTAATAAAAATTTAAAATTAAAGGAGGAAGTGTTTAGAAAAATAGGCAGGGAAGAGAGAGCAGCGTCACTTAAGTCAGGAGAGGACAGAATATCCAGAAAACAGTCAACAGTGTTAAATGCTACAGAAAAGTGGATGAAAATGAGAGAAGGCCACTGGGTTGGACAATTGCAAAATGACAGAACCTTCGTAGCCATATAATTCAAACTTTGCCACTCTAAAAAGCCCCACTACTTCATATCTGGCATTCCAGCCTCTGCTTAAAGGTCCATCACCTCCAGAGAAAGCCTGTGGCCCTCTTGGTCAGATTTACCCATGAGAAAGCTTCTCCTGACATCAAATCTGAATTTGTCTCTTGGCAACTTCTACTCATTGATGCTGGTCCTGCCCTCTGGAACCAAACAGAACAAATCTATTTCTTCTTCTATAAGACAATCCTACAAATACTTGAATAAGGAGATCATTGATAACCTTCAAGAGGTACTTTCAATCAAGTGGTCAAGGAAGAAGTTAGAACACAAAAAGTTACAGAGTTCGTGGGTGGTAGGGATATGAAGGCAAAAAGATCACTTTGGAGAGAAGCTTGTTGGTAAATGGAAGGAGGGAAGTAGGACCTTAACTCAAGAGTTGCTGGGTTGTAGGAAAAGAGATATGTATCTGGAAAATGTCTTCAAGGGGACATATGACTGCAGGAACAAATGTCTGGAGACCTAAGTGACAATCTATTTGCACTCTTTAGACTCTAGTGAAAACATTTGTTCAAAGCCCAAAGAGCAAAGCAATGTAGTATGGGCTTCTAATTCTGCCCTCACCCACTTGTGGGTTCCATTCATCCACTCCACATTTTCTTTAGCTTCTCAGGTTGATGAAAGTACCAGGCAGGTGGTTCAGAGGAATTACTGTTGCTAAGTGATTGAAACAGTTCTCTCATTTTAATAAAGGGTTTGACTTGGCCATGAAAGTTTTCTAAATAAATTTGCCAAGCTAAGTGTCTTACATCTAGATCCCAAAAACCATTAGTCAAGAGGGCAGAGTCCAGTGGTAAATGAAATAGTTTTAGAGAATTATATACAGCGTAGATAGAACCCAATCTCAGTGAAATATGTTGGCGAAAAGGTGGGCTAGAAATCAGGAGATCTGGGATCTAGCCCAGGTTCAGTCACTAATTAACAAAAACACAAATTCTCTTTTGGAAGGAACTGAGAGACTCTCTAGTACAACCTGTAAGCATAGTTATTTCCTCTATAATAAATTAAAACATAGACCTAAGGTTTCTTGCATATCAGATAACTTCCTACCAAACCACTCTTATTCAGCCATCATCACAGTATCTCAGAGTTGGAAGGCCCCTAAGAATCTTCCTAGTCTAACACATACTTAACCCTAACGATATAGCAGGCATAGGTATAAGTACCCAGCCTTAACTTGGAGATTTCCAAGGAGAAATGACACCTTACATCACATATCAGCCCAATTCCCCCTTTAGGAAGCTCTAATTGTTAGAAAATTGTTGATTTTGCTTTTGTAGTTCTTTACATCAAGCCAAAATCTACCTCTTTGCAACTTCTACCTATTTATTGTTCCTAGTTCTCCCCTCCAAGGCTAAACAAAACAAATCTAATATCTTTCCCAATGACAAATATTTGGAAACAGCTAGCATGTCCCACCCCAAGCCTTCTAGTCTCCAGGTTAAATATCATCAGTTGCTTCGAGTAGCCCTCATACAGAAGGACTCTCACTTCCATTATCCATCATTCAATGCAGTCTAATATTACATTAATATTTTTAGCTTCCATGTCTGTCAACTACTATTATTCTTAAAGTCCACTAAACAAAATTGATCTTTTTCAAGTGAATTGTGGTCTAGATATGCTGACCCCATCTTGTGCTACTCAATTCAAGTATATAACGAAGTTTTACAAATGTACCAAGCCATACAAATGTACAGCCTACTAAACACCATTTGGCATTTTTCACATCTTTTAGTCTATTGAATGAGGGTAAAAATACAGATCATCGTATTCCAGTGGTTCTTAACCATTTTGTATTTAAGCCCTCTTTATGGTCTTACAAATTATTGAAGAAACAAAGAGTTTTTATGTTGTTTACATCTATCAATATTTGAAAGTAAAACTGATCTTCTCAGAATGGTCTAACGTCATCATAAAGAAACTTCTATCTATCCTCTAATGAACTAGTCTGTTTTCTGTGGACCTCTTTGAAGAGCCTCTCGAATCAGCCCCTAGTCTCATGCTCTGGCTCTCTCAGGCTAGAATTCTCAGCTTTGCCTTAATTCTCTGCTTCATTTGTCTAGACTTGATCACTCCATTCCATGGCTGTATCTCTGTGAGCGTGGTCACATTGGACAAGATTGAAGCGTCCTGTCTATCTGGTTTACAACCGTTCACCTAGTGGCAACTGTACCCTACAACAAGAACCCAAAGTCTTGCTATACGCTATTATTAAATCAACCTGGGAAAAGCCCCTGGAAAAAGCACAAACTTTTGGATCCTAAGCCAATTTGGCAATACACAGCATTGGTTTTTGGGAGATGTAGTGAAGCAAAATCTGAACTGATTTTTGGACCAGTCTGTTTCCAAATGGAACATACCACTGAGTGCATCCATATTTCTGGCTCAGTCTACAAGATTATAAATGTCTTTGAATTATTATTTTTTAAATCTAACTTCCTGCTTACTTTGGCAAGAAAAGTATGCTTATATCCCAGACTTCTTTGGCATGCTTTAAGCGTATAAGGCTTGCAGATAACCATGATAATAATAGTATATAATTTTCAATCTTGAATTGATTAACACAGTTCAACCACACACAAAGTAGAGAAAGAATTACAATATATAAATTATATCATGTAATACAGCTTTCTGCTATTAAAGAGGTAATGTATCACAATGAATAGAGAGATAACCCTGGAGTAAGAAAACCTGAGTTCAAGTCATGCCTTTGAAATACTAACTATACAACTATAAATAAGGCACTTAACCTTGGGCAATTCTAAAACTATAAACTGCAGCGCTGGTGACAGTCTGCATCAATGGGGAAAATGGGAGTTCCCTTTATCAATGAAATCATAAGTCTATTAATGATAAAAGATAGAAGATCCAAGATGGCAGATTAGAGGCAACTCAGCTGAACTCTCTCAACATTCCCCTCCAAATAACCATAAAATAAACCTCAAAGCAAATTTTGGAGCAGCAGAGGTAAAAGGTCAGGATGACACATCTTTCCATCCTAAGAAAACTAAGGCAGGCAGCAGGAGAAGTTTGTGGCACTAGGGTGGAGGCCTGTCCAGAGACCACACACATGACAGCTACAGCAGTGGTCACAGCAGTAGCAGCAATTTTGGGAGCTCTCAGCCTAGAACTGGCGAAAAGGTCAGTCCACTGGTCAGAAAGAGATTATAGAGGATTCTTTGCTGGCACTAGGTGCAGTGACACTGATTGCCCACATGCAGTTCTGGGTCACAGTGTTAGGGCAGAGAGGAGCACTGGGGCTCAGTTACAAGGAAGGAGAGGCCCTGGTTGCAGTTCCCAGACAAAGAGGAGTGTTAGCACTTGTGCCTGCAGGGAAGCAGGGACCCTTGCTAGATAAAAACCAGAGCACAGACCATGAGAGCTGTGACCACACCTCTCCCTGCCTCATATCACCTTAGAAGTACCAAAAACTTACAGACCTCCAGAACCAGCTCTGAAAACAGAAATGCAAAAAAGCCTGAAGCTTGGGACAGTATCTTCCTACATCCCAGGTCAGCAGAGCCCAACTTTAACATAAACTTAAGGTCAAGAAATAGGAGAAAAATGAGCAAACAAAAAAGGAATTTGACCATAAACGACTGACACATTGGCAGAGAAGACCAAGGTATAAACTTAGAAGATAACAATATTAAAACAGATACAAACAAAGCCTGAAAAAATGCAATTGGACCTAAGCCAAGAAGAATTCCTGGAAGAGTTAAAGAAAAAGTTAAAAGCGGTAGAAGAAAAATTGGGGAAAGGAATGAAAGTGATACAAGAAAATCATGAACAGAGAAATAACAGCTTATAAAAGAGGCACAAAAATACTAAAGAAAATACCATCTTAAAAAAGAGAAGTGACTGAGTGGTAAAAGAGGAACAAAAATTCACTAAAGAAAAAAAGTCTTTAAAAAGTAGAATAAGCCAAATGGAAAAGGAGGCATAAAAATTCATTGAAGAAAAAAACTTCTCAAAAACATAATTGGCCAAATGGAAGGAGATACAAAATCTCACTGAAGAAAATAATTCCTTAAAATTAGAATTGGGCAACTGGGAGCCAATAACTTCATGAGACATTAAGAAACAACAAAACAGAAACAAAAGAATGAAAATGTAGAAGAAATTATGAAATATCTCATCAGAAAAACAACTTTCCTGGAAAATATATCAAGGAAACATGGTTTAAGAATCGCTGGGCTACCTGAAAGCCATGATCAAAGAAAAGAGCCTAGACTTCATATCAAGGAGGTAGGTGGTACAATAGATAGAGCACCAAGACTGCAGTCAGGAAGATGCAAGTTCACATCCCCAACCTCAGACACTTACTAACTATGTGACCCTGGGCAAGTCACTTAACCCTGTTTGCATCAGTTTCCTCAACTATAAATTGAGCAGGAGAAGGAAATGGCAAACTACTTTAGTATCTTTGCCAAGAAAGCAACAAATGGTATCATAAAGAGTCAAACATGACTGAAACAACCAAACAAAAAAAGACAGCATATATCAAGAAACTGTCAAGGAAAACTGTCCCCAACATCTTAGACTGAGTTGGTAAAACAGAAATTGAAAGAATCCACTGATCACCTACAGAAAGAGATCTCCAAATGAAAACTCCCAGGAATATTATAGCCAAATCCAGAGCCCCCAAATCAAAGACAAAATATTGCAAGTAGCCAGAAAGAAATAATTCAAATATTGTGAAATCACAGTCAGGAGCACACAAGATTTAGCAGCTTGGTCAAAATAGTAGAAAGCTTGGAATATGATATCCCAGAAGGCAAAGGAACTTTTGCTGATGAAAAGGCCAGAGTGAATAGAAAGTTGACAGTCAAATACTATACTCAAGGGAAGCATTAAAAGATAAATATGAAAAAGTAATCTTAAGGGTCCTGTTTATATTCCTATATGGGCAGATGATACAATGTAACTCCTTAAATCTTTATTAGTTTTAGGGGAGTTAAAAGCAGGGGTGTGAGACAACTCTATAGGAATGATCTCCAAAATAAAAACCAGAGGAGTGAGGAAAAAAGGATGATATCTCTAATCATATGAAAAAATGCTCTAAATCACTTTTGATTAGAGAGATGCAAATCAAAACAACTCTGAGGTACCACATCACACCTATAAGATTGGCAAACATGACAGAACAAGAAAATGATAAATGCTGGAGAGGATGTGGGAGAGTTGGAACACTAATTCATTGTTGGTGGAGCTGTGAGCTGATCCAACCATTCTGGAGAGCAATTTGGAACTATGCCAAAAGGGCTACAAAAATGTGCATACCCTTTGACCCAGCAATATTGCTACTAGGACTGTATCCCCAAGAGATCATAAAAATGGGAAAGGGTCCAACATGTACAAAGATATTTATAGCAGCACTCTTTGTAGTTGCCAAAAACTGGAAGTCAAGGGGATGCCCATCAATTGGGGAATGGCTGAATAAATTATGGTATATGAATGTAATGGAGAACTATTGCGCCATAAGAAATGATGGACAAGAAGACTTCATAGAGGCCTGGAAGGACTTATATGATCTGATGCTGAGTGAAAGGAGCAGAACCAGGAGAACTTTGTGCACAGCAACGACCATAGTGTGCGAGAGTTTTTTCTGGTAGACTTGGAATTTCGTAATAACGCAAGAACTTATTAAAAAAAAAATAAATCCCAATGGTGGTTTTCTAAGGCAAAATGCCTTCCACACTCAGAAAAAGAAATATGGAAGTCATTTGCAGAATGTAGCAGATCATGTTTGTGTGTGTGTGTGTGTGTTTGTGTATCATGTTTTGATGTGTTATATGATTTCTTCCATTTATTTTAGTTAGACTACATAGCATGACTATAGTGAAAATGTACTCAGTAGGAAAGTATATGTAGAACCTATACAGAATTGTATGCTGTCGTGGGGAGGGAGGGGGGTAGTGGGGGTTAGGTGTGGGGAGGATAAAATCTTAATTTTATGGCAGTGATTGTAAAACATTAAAAAATAATAATAATAAAATAAAATTTAAAAAAAGAGAAAAAAAAGGATGCACTGGGAAGAAGGGGAAAGGAGGAGGTAAGAATGGGGAACTTTTCTCACATACAAAAAGGTCCACAAGGAAGAGTTTTTACAGTGGAGGGAAAAATAGGGAGGGGATTATAGCTTGAACCTCACTCTTCAAAATTGTTCAAAGAGGGAAGAATACACTCATACACACACACACTAAGTTGTGTATAAAAATGTAAACAACCCAAAAGGAAATAGAAGGGGAAGGGGATGAGAGAAAATAAAAGGATGACAAAGGGGAGGACAGTTTAATGGAGGCAGTTGTTAGAAGCAAAATAAACTTTTGAGGAAGAAAAGGATAAAAGGAATGAGAAGAAGAAATAGAAGAAAATGGGATGGAAGGGAAAAGACAGTTAGTAATCATAACTGTGAATGTGAATGGGATGAATTCACCCATAAAACTGAAGCAGATAATAGAACATATTAGAAACCAGAATGCAATATCTTTTTGTGTTTAAAAGAGAATTTTTGAAACAGAAAGATATAAAGGTAGTGCTGGGGATGGAAGCTCAATTCCATGTGGACAGTCTCGGGCGGGTAAAGGTGGGAACTTCTAAATCTTAGAGTTCTCACGAGACCCCCCAGGAAACGACTGGGAATCGAGGTGAACCGAACTATCTCGTGTATTTCCGCCTCTTCCCATGAGAAACGTGATGGGAGAGAGCTCTCCCCGCCCTCGAGATTGTCTCGGATCTGGGCACACTATTGTTATCTAACAGCACGGTATTCAGATGCAAACTATGTGGCTGGAGAGCTTAAGTAGGATCAGGAAAGCCTGAAAGCTCTCTTGGGCGGAGGGGCCATGTGTGAGGACACAAGGCTCTGCTTTTCCTCTCTCCGCTCTTCCCTCCCCCTCTCTCCCCACTTACACTTCTACTTCCAATCTCTTATTGTAAGATCTTTGCCTCCTTGGGAGATTCTTCGCTCCCTCCTAAGGAAGAATTCCCCCTGCACTTGTAACCAGAACCCTGAATAAAGCTCAACCCTTGTTTGACTCTGATAGGTCTCTTCTCTCATACGAGTATCCGGTTTGGCCAGCCGAAGACCTCCGATAGAGGTAAGGTAAGACTCGGGTAGCCCTCAGGCCTCTAGGCCTGGCAAGGTAGAATAGTCTATTTCTTTTTTTCCCCATTTGCTCATTTTCCCAGCCAATTACTTGACTTTTGAGCTTTGTTAAGTGGAAGGCTCCAGAAGCAGTCTCTGCTTCACAAAATTAAAATAAAAGGTGGAAACAGAATATAATATAGTTCAGCTAAAATTTAAAAAAAAAAAAAAAGGTATGGGTAGCCATCATGATTTCAGACAAAACAAAAGCAAAAATAAACCCCGTTAGAAGAGATAATCAGAGAAATTACATTTTGCTAAAAGGTACAATAGACAATGAAGCAATATAAAAAATTTACGGCAAGTTTCTCTGATAAAGGCCTCATTTCTCAAATATGTGCTGAGTATAGAACTGTATCAAATTTATAAAAAATAAGAGCCATTCCAAATTGATAAATGGTCAAAGGATATAAAGAGGCAGCTTTCATAAAAAGAAATTAAAATTATATAAAGTCATATGAAAAAATGCTCTAAATCACTATTGATTAGAGAAAGGCAAATTAAAACAACTCTGAAGTACCACCTCACACCTATCAGAAACGACAAGTCCTGGAGGGGATAAAGGGAAAACAGGTACATTAATGAACTATTGGCAGAGTAGTGAACTGGTTCAACCATTCTGGAGAACAATTTGGAACTAAGTCCAAAGGGTCATAAAATTATGCATAATTTTTGACCCAACAATACTACTACTAGTTCTGTAACCCAAAGATCAAAAGAGAAGGAAAAGGATTTTTAGGTATACAAATATTTATAGCAACTCTTTTTGTGGTGACAAAGAATCGGAAATTGAGGGGATGCTCCTCAGGTGGGGAATGGCTGAACAGCTTGTGGTACATGATTGTGATAGAGTACTATTATGCTGTGGGAATTGATACAGAGGGTAGTTTCAGAAAAACATAGTAAGACCTATTTGAACTGGTGCAAAATGAAGTGAGAAGAACCAGGAAATCATTGTGCACAGTAACAGCAATGTTGTAATGAAAATCAACTGCAAAAGCCTTGACTACTCTGATCAATACAATGATCCAAGACAATTCCAAAAGACTCATGATGAAAAAAATGTTCTCTCCGGAGAGAGAACTGATAACTCTGAATGCAAATTGAAATAGAATTTTCTCATTTGTTTTATTTTTCTTGCCTTTTTAAAAATATGACTAACATAGATATATGTTTTGCATAATTTCACATGTATAATTGATAGACTGTTTGCCTTCTTAATGGGGTTGGGGAGGGGTAGGAGGGAAGCAGACAATTTGGAATTTAAAATTTAAACAAAATGAAGGTTAAAAATAAATAATAAAAATTTCAATATCCAAAAATAAATGAGACATAATAATTATTGATTCAGAAATAACTATATTATATTTCATAATTATACTATAGATGATTAATGATGCAGAAGGAATTATAAAGGAAAATGTTTTTGTTCCCTTTCATCTTTCTATACCTAAAGAGTTTGAGATGCACATAAAGATTTTTAGTGCAGAGATATCAACAAATTAACAGACAGTTATTAAGGGCCTACTTGAGTGGAGAGCACAGCACTGTGCTCGGTGCTTTGAGAGGTACAGAATTTAGATAAGGTTAGTCCCCACTCTCACGGAGTTTGGGTACTGATAAACTGTCCATAAAAATATGCCACTCAGGCTAACTCAGAACGTTGGTCTGCCTTGAGGCACATAGATTTCATTATTAGTAACTGGGTTGTGACAATCTGGCCACCCAGCATGCCATTATCTGGTAGCTCTATTTAGGAAGAAGCTGCAGTGCCACCTGCCATCAGCTAGTGGGACATAGAGGCCCATCCAGGCACTCTGAAGGGAATATGTGCCAGTATGTAATCTTGAACAGCAAAATGGCTTGCCCTTGTTCAAGCATATAGTAAGTAACAAACCAAAAATTTGAATTCAGTTTTTCCTACTCCAAGTCTGCAACAAACAAAACAAAACGAAAATTGAAGAGTTTTCTCATAGATTTGGTGCTTCAAAAAAACACTCATTAAAAATTGTAGCAAAATCTAGAAAGATGATGGTTACAGTGAATGTGGGATAAAGGTAAGTGAAAGAAGCTCAAGGATCTTTGGGGGGAGAAAAGGAGTCTGATGTTAAAGGTACAGGTTTTAAACATGAAACTGAATGAGAGACATTTCCATTTTGATGAATACCTTGGCCATTAGGTTGCCTGGCATATGACTTTGTTTGGACTCAGTCACCTTTTTTCCCAGAGAGAGGCGATGACCATATGGTGTTGTGAAGATTAACTAATAAATGATTGTGAAGCACTTTGTACAAAGTAAAGTGCTATATAAAAGCTTAATAATAATAACCGTCTTGTCAAGCATCCAATGTTGCTTTTGAGTCCTGTGGTCCCTCTGTAATGATATTGAACCTTTATAAAGTGCTTTACAAGTAGTAAATAATTCATCCCCAGAGCACCCTAGGGAGGCAAGAAAGTACTCCTCTTCCTTCTTACTTTGGAGGTGCTGAGATCTTACATTTACCCAAGGCAATGCAGGAAAGTCCATTGGTGAGAAAGCCAAGATTGAAACTATGGCCTTCTCTAGATCTGGGCCAGGTTGCTCAAAACCCAGAAAACAGTGCTCAGAAGATCATATACATGCAGAGAGGCTGGGAGTGCGTTGGGAGAAGAAGATTGTTCTCATTTCATGGGTCTAGTCAGGTATTTGTCACTCCTCAGGGTGTGGTGTTGAAGGATCTGACTTAGAAAGCAGTGGGTAAGAGTGTATGGCTAAGTATAGATCAAAAATAGCAAACAGGCATGTTTGCTATAGCTCCTGGTTCTCAAGTTGGATAGAATGTAAGAAGGACAGACTCTCTCTTGTTCCTGAGTGGGTAAGGGAGGGAGCAAAAATAGGAAAGTGCTTTCAGAAAGAAGAAATTTAAATAGCTGCACATAAATCCAGATCAAAGTGAATTCAGAAGGCTAAATTTAGGTTGAGAGGGTTTCCTATATCCAAGGACGATTCCAAGTACACTAAGGCTGGATTGGGGATCTCTTTGGCTAGGCTCACAGTAACCCAAACCCTGCCTAGAACGAGGTGACCCAAGCAGACTGAGCCACTCCAGGACTTGAGGAATGAGGGAAGGAAGACAAGAGGGTAGCATGAACAGACCACACACAAGGACCATCACCATCGGAGTGGTCTCAGACATGTCAAGGAAAAGCAAAAAAGGAAAATGCTTGCTCTGCATTAAACAACATGACTAAGAAGGAATAAATATCATCTATAGAAAACCCCCATGTTTATAAACAGGTAGAGATTACCATGGGCACCTTGTGACAGTCACACCTTCCCTACAGAGGCTGAGCAGTGGGAGTCCAGTATGACTGATACTAGTGACAGCCTTTGAGTCAGACATGAAGGGTGTCCAGGTTGTTTTAGTGAGGGATCTTGGCTAGATCCCCATCTAGAATTCTCCACTGAACTATTCAATAGACTGGCACCATCTCCCTGATATGAAAACCATTCACTGACCACAAAAGGAGATTTTTATTAAAGGAAAAAATTTACTCTAAAGTGTAACAGGGTGGATTAAGGGCCAGAGAGACTTGGGTTCATGTATCCTCTTGCATGTTCTAGTTGTTTCTGTCATTAAGTCAAGTCATGTGTCCTCTTAGAGAAATTAGAAATAATAAGTTCTTAAGCCTTGGTGGGGAGTGTTTCCATACTGGAAGTTCCATACATTGATGAAATCACAAATCTAGACCACTACCCCATCTCAGATGTTCTGCAACAGATACATCAGAGTCACTGAAACTGTATATTCATTGCATATTCCCCACATTACTAACAGTCGCTGGATGAAAAATCTCTTCATACTGGGTTCCTCTGGCTTCTATGAAATAAGTGTGATCTGTGTATTCCCTTAACTCCTACCCCTCATTTTCATTTCTCTAGTTACGTAAACAGTAATTGAATCAACACTAACATTCCTAGAAAGGGCCTGTCAATTAATTGCCCCATGATACCATTTAGCATCACTGACCAAAACACCCTTCCCTGGTTACCACTTCCCTATTTGTGTTTGACTTCTTCTAATAGAATCTATGTTTCCTGAGGGCAGAGACCATCTTGCTTCTTGTAGTTGTATCCCTAATGCTTATCACGGTGTCTAGCATATTATAAGTGATTAATAATTGATCATTCATTTATTCATTCATTGTTGGTGCTGTCCTCTGCTGGTAGAGCTGCCAGTCTCTTAGTACAATGTTTTCTCTCAATTATTTAAGAATAATAAGATCACAGGAACCAAGATCTAGAACCAGAAAGAAACTTAGAGGCCATAAAATCCTACCCCCTCATTTTACAGATAAGGAAACTGAGGTCCAGAGAGATTGTTTCTTGACCAGGGTCACACAGCCAGTAGGTGTCTGAGATAGGGGTCAGCAAAGGGATCATGGGAGTATCTTCGCTGCCCTGGCATAAAAAATGCCATATTAGAATTCTTCTGCTTGAGGCTTATCTCCTCTGCTCATTCAACTCAGCATAAACAGAGACTCAGCCAAATCATCCTCCCTCCTCCAGAGCTCTAATTTTTCTCTGGGCTACAGGGCAGCCAATACCATGGGGTCCCTTGGAAGATTTGATGACTGAAAAGTCAGGGAACCATGATAACCTTCCAACATCTTGACATGGAAGTATGTGCCCTCTGCCACCAAAACTTACTGTCCTAAGGTTAGCACTGGAAGGAACTTTAGAGGCCACCTAATCCACCCCTCCTCATGTTAAAGATAAGGAAACAGGTACAGGTAATATGATTAATCAATGGCAAAGCTGGACTTTAAATCCAGGTCACCTCTTTCCAAACACAGGTTTCTGTCATTGGCCCTGGACTATCACAATATGATCACCTAGAAACTTCAATGAGAGCTACTAGCCACCAACCCCTCTCAAGGATGAAGCTGTGTCCCTAAAGTTCATTTAAACTTACAGACCCTGCGGAATCCCTCTGCTTTCCTTGGTTGTGGCAATATTTACAGCTCAGAATCCTTACTTAAGCTAAAATGGGATACACTGGAATCAGAGAGACTAGGTCTCTTAATCTATTTCCTCTCTGTCTCTTTCTTTCAGACACAGACGCACAGACACACACACATATACCTTGGACAGGTTATTTACCCTGCTAGGTAAATAACAGGTAAATAGACAGTTGAAGATTTTTCAACTTAGAAGCACAAATTTTTTGATTTTTGAAATCAAAGGACTAGATTCAAAGTTTGGCCCTATTGCTTACCATCTCTGTGGCTGTCATGTGTAAAGTCCCTTAATGTACCAATGTCTCAGTTTACTCATCTGTAAAAAAAAGGGAATGGGACTAAATGACTTTGAAGTCCCTTTCCAGTTTCAAGTCTCAGATTATTCATGACAATGCTTAAGGGAAATAATAAGGGCTGACTTCCTGTGCATGGGGATGAAATGAACCAACCATAGCAACGCTATGTGGACATGATGCCTCACAGAAGGTAGAAGTAGTACCATATTTGTCTAAATATAGGTCATACTTTTAAATCTAACCCATAAAAACACAGGAATGCCATCTATAATCATTTTGTTCTACACGCCGTTAGGAATGACAATGTGGGGCAACAGAGACACTGGTAGATTTGAAGTCAGGACCTAAGATAGAATCCTAGTTCCACCATTAAATGCCTATGTGCCCTTGAGAAAGTAGCCTTACCTCTCTGGATGTTGGCTTTTTCATCTGTAAAATAAACAGAACTGAACTAGATGAACTCTAGGGTCCCTCTCAGCTCTAAATCAGTGATCCCAATATACAGTTTGATTTAAATAAATATTTTTGCATGACTAAACAGGTGTAATCTATATCAAATTACATATCTTCTCAAGGAAGGGGGAGAAAAGAAAGGGAGAAAATTTGAAATTCAAACTTTTGAGAAACTAATGTAAACTATTTTTGTTATATATAGTTGAGGAACAAATTTAAATATAAAAAGTAGGAAAATAGTCTTTTAATTTTACAGATGCGAGTGTACATTCAAGAAGAAACCTATGTTTGGGCCAATATGGAATAGATAAGAAACTTCTTTAATAAATCTTTGTTGCTCTGTAAAATGATGCACCGGGAAAAGAAAATTCTCTCTTAAGAGAGATGAAAAGTACTTTGAGTTTCTCCAGAGAGGGGCTCTGTGTTAATTGAAGATATTAATATCAGCTTCCCTGGCGACTCACTGTGTGACATTGGATAAACTTCTTGACCCCTTTTTACTCAGCTTTCCCAACTATAAAAAGAGGGTAATAATGCTTGTCACCTACAACCACATGTGGACACCATGATGAGCTAATGAGATAGTGAGTCACATTCTTCCTAGGGTCCAAGTCACTCCCTGTTGGTAAGTCAATGCTTCATTGACTCTTGATACTAGATGACTAATTAATGTGCTAAAGAGTAAATGACCATATCCAGTTCTTCAGTTCCACTGAGATGTTCTCTATGATAACCAGGTCATGTTTTAAGGGGCTTTGCTTTTTTCTAAAACATGAGATCCAGTGTTTTATTCCCTTAAGAGTCCAAAAAGCAACTGCAAAAGAAAAGGACCAGCAGAAATGAAAGAGGTGAAGTGGAAAATGGGACTAATCCTAGCAGGAAAAAAGTGAGATCAGAGATGCTGGCCAAAGATGCCAGCAATGAGATAGAAGCAAAGAAATACTAGAAAGCCCAGGAACAACACAGCAAAGGAGTGAGAAACAGGGAGTGTTCATTTTCCTATCACATTTCTGAATCTCCAGGAAGAAAGTAAACTGTTGAACCTTTTGTCAAAGAGGTTTATCCAAAGGACAATGAGAGTGTCTTGCTAAGAAGTTTCTTTGGTATTCAGATATCATTTCCTTGCCAGGCAATGTCAACTCTCTCACTTTGGGAACAATCATCATTTGTGTGAAATAGAAGGTCACTTTGGGAAGAGAAATGCGTAAGCAGCTAAGTCGTACAGTGGATAGAGTCCCAAGCCTGGAGTTAGGAAGACTCATCTTCTTGAGTTCAAATCTGGCCTCAGATACTTACTAGCTGTGTGATCCTGTACACTATTTGCCTCCATTTCCTCATCTGTAAAGTGAGCCAGAGAAGGAAATGGCAATCCACGCTACTATCTTTGCCAAAAAAACCCCCAAATGGGGTCACAAAGAGTAGGATAGGACTGAAACAATTAAACAATAAATATTTAAATATATCTGCTGCCATTGCAAGAGAACCAGTGGTCCACTGGACCTTGTCGTCTGTCCACTTGCCCATCCAACATGACCAATTCACCTTCTCTTCCTAGAATATTTCCTTAATGTCATTTCTAAGACCTTTTCTTCTTTGAAGTTTCTCATCAATTATGCATCATGGCCAGTTTGTGTCTCCTATCTCCCACCCTGCCCCCCAGTGATATGATAGATATTTCCAGTTCTTTGGAAACTATGGTTTTCCATGTCTAACAACCATTTACTACCAGTAGAATGTTGGTATTGAAAAGATTTCTTTAAAAGATATAACAGTAGAACACTGTTATTAAAAAAGATCTAAAAAAGATATAACAGACATTACCCTAGTCAATGACCTTCTAATCTCAAACATTTGGCAAAGAAAAAGTGACCCTCTATAAATAATAGGTAAAGTGAGATAAAATCTCACCAAGAATATAATGGATATCCAGAGGAAGTCCAAGGTGAAGAGGAGTTCCCTGTGGATGGTAAGGGCTTACAGATGTCTCATGCATATTTAGAACAGACAGGACAAATGGGTATCAGGTTGGACACAAAATTAACAAGAAGAAAAGAGAAGGCTGAATTTTCCTCAGGAAATTTTGAAGTTCTTTAACAATTCTAAGCTTCTCTTGGAAACAGATGAGGAAATTAACAGCTGAAATTATAATAAAGATCTGAAAGACCTAAATCTATTAAAATAGGGACATGGTCCTCTACCATATTTTTTCAAAGTGCACCACTGAGTCTTGTCAACTAAAGATTCAACAACTCAACCTATGACTGTGCTTCCAGTACCACAAAATGTATATAACTGTATTTTGTGAGAAATGGAAATTAGGAATTATAAACCTAGAGAAAAGATGAATAAAGGAAGATGTAGAGTTGTTTCCTATGTTTAAAGTAGCTCTTATAATATCAGCGATAGATAGATAGATAGATAGATAGATAGATAGATAGATAGATAGATAGATAGATAGATAGATAGATATAGATATGAAGAAATAGATGAGCTTTGTTTCACTAGAGATAGTGTGGAAGATACAGGGAGGTAGATGTCCACTGGATAAGTTTTTCTCACAACAGGACCTACTCAGCAGAACAGGGAAGGTTATTTAATAAGGTAGTGAATCCTTTCTCATCCAAGGTCTCCCAGCAGAAGTTAGAAAAGTTATTTTATCACAGGAGGGGTTGGATTTGATGGTATACAATGTCTCTTTTTTAAAAGAAGCAAGCAAATTTTTGACCCCAAAATGGCTTCCTCTTGCCACCCAGATTGCTGCCAGGCTACTGCTCTCTAACATCCAGTCATGGCATGCTCAGGGAAGACCAATTCATCTCAACATAAGTCTGCCCCAGATGTTTGGAAAAGAGCAGATCTGCTGGGGAAGTAAATGTTGAGTTAAAATGCATTATAAAGCTTAACACAATGTTTCTTTGGGAAACATAAGTGGTTGTTGCCATTATACTTAGCACCAGAAACAGGCTAACAGCTCAAGGCCAAAGATGCCATTCCTCAGGGAGAAATCTTTCCTTAGAAAATTTCCCCTTGAAAATTCTCTCCAGGAAAAGGTTATAACCAGGAGATATTCAAATAAAAACTTAATTCTGTAGTCCTAACGCATTATTAAGCCCTAACCTATAGTGATTTCACATAATATCATCAGTCCCAAACATTCTATTCAAAAAGCTCTGTTCAGGGGTCAAACAGATAAATTTGACCCATCTGTTAGATGGAGATAGTCTCACTTGTTCTTTTTTTAAAAAACATTTCATGTCAGATGCGTCATTCTCCTACTTTAACTGAAGAAGCTGATTGGTTTTTTTTAATGTCAACTAAAGGGGTTGCTAGCTGGTGCAGTAAATAAAGTATTGGCCCTGGAGTCAAAAGGACCTGAGTTCAAATTTGAACTCAGACACATACTAGTTGTGAGACCCTGGGTCATATAACCTCAATGGCTTCCAGAAAAGAGGAAAAGTCAACTAGGGTTGGCACATAATCCTACTAGAAAAGTTTTTGACCACTTTTTGTGTTATGACTCCCTTTAGCAGTCTGATGAAGCTCCTCTCAGAGAAATAATGAAACACATAGTATCACAAAGGAAACCAACTCTACTGAAATATAATTATCAAAATATGAAAAAAATTAAGTTGACGAATCCCAGATTAAGAGCCCTTAATAACTATAACGCTATAGTTAAAAACTAGGATTCAAAGTGAAAAATTTGGATAACGTAAATCTTTTGATGACACATAACTGAAAATGTGAACTATAGGGTAACACCCAGATGTATGACTGATTTTTTTCCCCTTTCATCCAGTTACTTGGCATTGTGTTCATACAAGGTAGTTAGTATCTTTTTATAGAGAAATCCAAAGTCAAGTGTAGGGATTCTGCCTCTAGCTGATGAAAATTAATGATGGGCAATAAAGATCAATAATCAGGTCTTGGCATCCTTATAACACTGTCTAGATAATTCCTAAGTCTCTTCTCCACTCCAACTTGCATTCAATCTGTGACTTCAGAACCCTACAGCTACAGTGTCTATGAATGAACGTAAAGGCAAAAGGCTCCATGAGCTCATGAGTTTTAAAAGCCAAATTATAAGCTTGAAGTGGAAAAGACTTCCTTCAGTTACAGAACAATTAGTGAGTATTAATTGTTATGGTGATGATTACAAAATACACTATTTAGATAAAATATGCAATTAAATAATTATAATTATTCATTAGTGCCCACAGAATAATTACAGAATAATGAACAAGGTTAATAACAGTTTTCACATTAAACATGCATTCCTTCTTTTCTTCTCATTAGATAAATATTTTACTTCTCTGGGCATTAGTTTCCTCATCTGTAAAATGAGGGAGCTAGAGAAAATGATTATAGGTCAATTCAGCAAACATCTGTTTAACACTTACTATGCACAACACACTATGTTAGGCACTAGAGCACTATGTTTCTAAAGTATATTATTATTTCTGGCAGCATACTGCCAGGAAATTCGTTAAAATTATTCTATGAAATTGCAGTTCCACTAGTAATGTATAAGTAGGCATCGTTCTCAAAACTCAATAAGGATTATTTTCTCATTTTGGGATAGGGCATTTATTTTGTTTTCTTTTTGATGAGTCTGAGGTGATAACTCAGTTATTTTACTTTTCATTTCTCTGACTTATCAGGGAGGTTGAAGATTTTTAGATGTATTCTTTTGTAATGTATGTGTCCTTTTATGAATTGTCTGTGTAAAAATTTATCCACTAGACGATAGTTGTTTTTTCTTGAATTTTTGTATTGGTTCCTTGTATATTTTCAATATCAAAAATTTTAAATATACCATTTACAACAAAGATTGTTTCCCCAATCCTATTTTGTATCATATTGGTCTCCAATTTTCCCAATAATATTTAGTAAATAATGAAACATTTGTTCCAGTTTACACTTTTATAAATTTATCAAAAATATATTTCCCATGCATTGGATTTTGTTTCTATGTATTGATTCTAACATCACTATACTATCCCATTGGTGTGTGTGTACATACATATGCATACACATATGTGCACATATAACATATACATACGTATACATGTGTGTTGTACGTGTTTATACATATGTGTTTAGTCCAACTATGTTGGATAACAATTGCAGAATAAATATTTAAGCCTGGAAAAACAAATCTATCCTATTTTATCAACTTTTCTTCCAAAATTCTTTTAATTCTTATTGTTGCTTAGTTGTTTTCAGTCATGTCCAATTCTTCATGAATCCAGTTGGGAATTTCTTGGCAAAGTTACTGAAGTGATTTGCCCTTTCCTTCTCCAGCTCATTTTGCAGATGAGAAAATTAAGCAAACAGGGTTAAGTGACTTGCCCAGGGTCACATAGCTAGAAAGTGTCTGAAGCCAGATTTGAACTCAAGAAAATGGCTCAGCACTCTTTCAATGACACCAACTACCTGTCCTTATTTAATTTTCACCCAATTCTATTTTAATTGTCATTTTTATTGAAACTGAATTAAATCTACAAATTAGTTTGGGGATCAATGTCATTTAACTATGTTGACTCAACCCATTCATGAACACTGATTTTGTACTGTTACAAAGTCACAGAATTTGACAGCTAGAAAAAACCTAAGGAATCTTGTAGTACAAACTGTAGTTGAAACAAGCCACTGACATAACGTACCAAGTTATTGACATCATCTGTTGTTTTTGTCAACAACTTCATGGGCACTCCATGAAGATCACCTGTATGCATGGTAAGTTAAATTCCCAAATATTATCTTTTGTTTCTGATAGCATTTTCTATAGAACATTTTCTTTATCTTTTTTGTAGCACAAAAGCTTGTGGATGATTTGCATGGGCTTATTTTATATCTTAAAATGCTGTCAAGTTTTATTGTCTAAATTAACTGTTTTATTGAAACTTCTGTATTTTCCTAGGTTAAAAATCACCTCTTTTATCAATAATAATATTTTACTTTTTTAAGTCCTATGTTAAATTCCTTAGGTTTTGTTCCTGTCCCATTAAAATCACTAGCATTTTTGCTGACATATCAAATGATGATGAAAGTCGAAAACCCTTCCTTTCTACAGTATTCAGTAGGAATATTTCTCCGTTTTCAATTATTCTGACTCGGCTTCAGGTACACAATTTTAATTATACTAAGTTTCCTCAATTCCTATTTTTTTAGTGTCCTTGTTTTTAAAAAATGTTAAATTTTTATCAAGACTTTTTCTGCAATTATCGATATGATTTTAATTTTTCCCTTTGATATGATGCATATTATGTCCATAGTTTTCTAATTTTTGGATCAGCTTTATATTCCCAGTATTAGTAATTCCTGATTATTATTTTAAATATATTGTATTTTATTGACTAATATTTTACTTAGCATTTTTACATCTATATTCACGGAGAATTTATTCTACAGCTTTATTTTTCAATATGATATTTGTCAGGCTTTTAAGTGAAGACTATATTTGCTTCATTAAAAGTTTTAGATAATCAAATCCATTTTTCTCTATGTTTAGAAATAATACATGTAATACAGAAGACCGATCTATAATTAATCAAGGATTTCCTCCACAGCATTCTCAATAAGTGGTTGGCCAGCCTTTGCTTGAATTCTTCTAGTGAAGGGAAGTTCATTATTTCCTAAGACAGCCCATTTCACTTTGGGATGGTTCTAATTAGGAAGAAGGTCTTCCTTACCCCAAATCTAAGTCTGCTCCTCTGCCACTCCAAACCCATTGGCCTCCAGAGTAAAGCATAAATATAATCCCTCTTCTATATGACAGCCCTTTAAATAACTTTAAAATAGCACTTAAGGCCCTCCTAAAGTCTTCTTTTCTCCAAATGAAACATCCCCAGATCTTGCAACTTAACCTCACACATTACCTTATTATCTAATTGTCATTGTAGACCCTTCACCATCCTGGTCACTCTCCCTTATCAATTATCAATGTCCTTTCCAAAAAGTGTCAACAAGAACTGAACACAATACCATAATTTGTTCTTTGAAAGTTTGGAAATTTTTATCTGTCAACTCATCTTATCCAGGAACTTGCCTTCCTTAAAGAAATCAGCTATTGACTTAGCTCATTTTTTACCCCAAGATTTGTCTGTAAAGGTTATTTATTTGCTGCTGTGTTTTAGTAACTGACATTTTTGTAAAAGTCATCCATTTCATTAGAGTTATCTAATTATTACCATATATCTCTGGATAATATTCCCTGATGACAGTATAAGAACTTGTAGCAATAATTATCTCTTTTTAATCCTAGAAGCAATATAATGGCCCCGCAGCTTCATATTTCCCTCTTCTGCATCTTTAGGGAGTTTATGCTAGACAAAAAGTTATGATTTCAGTCACAGTCACTCTGAGCCCCCCTCTGAGTTAGGAAAATTCCAACATGTAGTCAGAGATTAGGCTCTCTCATGTGTGTTCGTCTTTCGTTGCCAAAGAAGACCATGCCATCAGAGAAATAATGACATGACTTGCACTTGACTTTGTTTTGAACGAGGGAGGGCTGTGCAGGTCACCAGCCTCACTTCTCCTCCAGAGCCATCTGGATCCAGTGACCAGATATTCATCAGGATGACTGGAGATGACCCAGGATGAGGCAATTGGGGTTAAGTGACTTGCCCAAGGTCATACATCTAGTGAGTGTCAAGTGTCTGAGGTGAGATTTGAACTCAGATCCTCCTGACTCCTGCATTGGTACTCTATCCACTGCACAACCTACCCGCCACCAACTCTCTCATAAAAATATACATTTACATCTATCTATGGTTAACACCTAGTCTCTCTGGGGTTGAAGCAAAATTCAAGTTACTGGGAATGTTTAGGTAATAAGACAGTAGATTATAGTATGGTGTTTATGGATAAAGGCACCAAAAGGAGAAGCTGAGAAAAAAAATCAGACTTTTTATTAGGACTTCCCTTAGTTTATGAGCATACTGGTGACATCACTTCAGGTCTTCTGCTCTGAGACATTTCTAGACTTGATAACTCTCTTTCACTTCTCCCTTATTTGCCTTGGCTCAATCCCACCTTCTCTTTCGTCTTTTGTTGGTTGCCCCAAGGCCATTGGTTCTTGACTCAACTGCCTGTGCCCCTACACCTTTCTCATTATTTTCAGATCCTACATCTGTTTCTGAGATCATCACTTCTTCCCTTTACACAGATTGTTTAGGACATAACCAAGTCTCTGACACAATGACTTTGATTAATTCAGGGATGTGTATGAGGTCTACCTATTTGTAATCAGTTTACTCAATGAAGAAATGTTCTATTTAATTACCTAACAACGGTCATTATTTTTAAATTGGTAGAATAAGCAATGGAGCCCCAGCCTTAGTCTTAATTCCTTTTATATTTGTTGTCATCCTCTCCTTTTTTAAATTTCTGAGTTTAGTAATTTTTTCTCCCTTTTAAAATTGCCTGCTAATGTTCTTTCAATATTATCAGCCTTGTCAAAAGACCAATTCTTGATTTCTTAAAATTTCTCTACTTTTATTTTATGATTTTCTATTCTGATCATTATCTCCCTTTTATAGTTTCCTTTTGAATATTGCATTGTATTCCTTTACAGTTGTCTTTCTGCATAAACTTAAGTCATTCAGGTTTTCTTTTTTTTCTTAACGTAGACACTATTGATTTGCCTTTGGCTTCATTTCATAGATTTGTACATGTAATATTAGTATTATCATTTTAAATATCATGTTGTTTTTAAACTAGTCTTTAAACCATTTATTATTTATTTCAGCTCCTTTTTATGTGTTGTGTTTCTCAAATAGGTTTACTGGATATTAACCCCTTCCCATGTCACACATTTTACCTTAAAGCCAAATTGGCCCATTTACTATTCCCCACATGGGACATTCTATATACTAACTTCATGCCTTCACATAAGCTGTTCCCCATATCTGGATAATGCTCCCTTCTCACCTCTGTCTCTGTAAATCCCTACACTCCTTCAAAGCTCAGGTCAAATTCCCTTGCCTACAAAAGGTCTTTCCCTAGTTATTTTGAGTTATGCTAAGTGACTAAAATATTCATATTCTGATCCACAGATCCCAGTGCTAGGCATGTTCTCCATCCAACAGGGTCTCCAAAATGTAAATATCCTGCTATATAGAGAGCTTTCTTTCTGTTAGCACTCTTTGTTTTTAGAAACAATATAGGGAACTGGCTAAGAAAATTGTGGTATGCAAATATAATAGAATATTACTATGAGAATGATAGATGAATATAGAGAATCATAGGAAGACATGAACTGATAAGTGAGGCAAACAGAACCAAGAAAATAATTTATATGACAACAATGTTAATGGAAAAATATCAACAATCAATAAAAATGAAATCCTTTGAAACTATAATGACTAAACTTGGCCCCAAAGAAGAAATATGAGAAGGTATCTCTCCTCATTTACAGAGGTAAAAGACAATGGATATGGAACACTAACATAGGCTTTTTTGTAGTGTTGGTTAGATTTACAGAATTCATTTTTTCTTCTTTCTTATAAGGGATGACATTGGGTGAGGGGAAAACAGGAAGAGACATATAGAGAAATTTAGGCAATTTAAAAGGAGCCCTTTCTCTTTTCTCAACTGTTATTTGCTCTACCCCGCCCCCCCCCCCCCATTCCATTGTATATATTTCATATTGGCTTACTTATGGTTATGGTGTATCTTTCTTGCAGAATGTAAGTTCTTTGAGGGCAGGAATTGTTTTTATCTTTGTATCCCCAATGCCTAGCAGATTGCTTAGTAAATAACAAAAGCTTAATAAATTTATGTGGAATAAATATCATTATTGTTACGTATACTTTTTAAAATATTTTAGCATTGTGTGTTTCCTGCAAGCAGCCTGTTCACAGATTTTGTTAAGACATTCTGTAATTTTATTTTAACAGAAAAATTCTGACCACCAATAGCTAATGTTTAAAAGGACTGTCTTCTGGCAATTATTTGGTATACTTCTGATCTAAATTGGGAGGGGGGAATTGACATTATTGATTTGATTTCCCTCCAACTACCAAAATCAATAAATCAATCTTAATTGCTAACTTACAAATTATTGATTCCATATGATTCCCTAAGACTTTAACCCACTTTTCACTTTTTTGGAATTTACTAACTACCCTCCTTCCCTCCTCCATTCATTTGCTTTTGTTATTGCTTCTTCTTTATGTAAATACTTTTTTGTTTACATTTTCCTTATTCTATACATTCATAGTTAAAGAACTGAAAGAGCTAACTATAAAATTCAAACAAATTAAACATATTTTAACGAGGTTCAAAGCAATTTAAGTTGGTAGATGTGTTGTGTTTCCCAAATAGGCTTATTGGATATTAACCCCTTCCCACTTCACACATAACCTTACAGCCAAATTCACCCACTTATTCCCCCACATGGGACATTCTATATACTAACTTCATGCCTTCACATAACCTGTTCCCCCTCTCTAGATAGTGCTCCCTTCTCACCTCTGTCTCTGTAAATCCCTACACTCCTTCAAGGCTCAGGTCAAATTCCCTTGCCTACAAGAGGTGTTTCCTAGCTATTTTGAGTTATGCTAAGTGTTTCATTTTTCATTTTTCCACTTGCCTTTGTATGTATAGACATAGGTTTGAAGTGAATGAGTCCACAACACAGTACCCAATAATCCTCCGAAAAGGTCCTCCACAGAAAGAGAAGCCAGACATGGGACCCTGCTATCACTGTCCCTGAATGTGAGCCATAGTATATAGGAAGTTAACATGGCATATTGGATAGGTCATGGGGCCTGGATTCAGGAAGACCTTGGTTCAAATGCAACTTCAGACACTAGTAGCTGTGCAACCTTGGATCAGTCACTTTATCATTCTTGGCCTCAGTACTTCATCCACAAAATGAGAAGACAAGGATTAATCCCCTTGCAGTTCTAAATCTAGTATCATATTTTATGTCCCTGTTGATCTCAGAAAGGTGACATATGCCTAAGGTCATTACCACATCCAATTCCAGGTAAGCAATGGAATTAGCCATCCCTATGATACCATCCCTGAGCTTTTCTGCAGCATTGGCAGGGGGCACCTACTGGTCTTATTTTTTTAAGTCCTTTGTTTTTATCCTAAACCACAGATGCAGGAAAGAGAAAGCTCAAGAGCCCCAAACTGATTTGACAACTTCCCAAGTTATATGTGTAGTGTACTAACCCAAACTGTTGAAGCAGGAGGCCTCAGCTCCAAATCTCTAATGAACTCCTCCTTCTAGCTCCAGGTTTAATTAGTTTTCATTGCAATATTAATGATCCAAACAAACCATTTTAACTTTCCTGCTGCACAGCTGGAATTCTCTTATTTAGCATTCTGTCTTTATAAGGGAATCTTGCAAACATCCTCCTCCCTATGTGTCCCATCAGTAGGGATTAAGAGCGCTGTCTTACTCTGCTTATGGCTCTGGCCAGCCAATGTTCAATAGTGCTAATAATTTCAAAACAGGGAGCATTAAATGCATCACAAACTGCCATACAGATAACATATAATCTAACTCCAGGATCTTAATTACAGTGACTAATATATGTGCCAACCCTAAGGTCCCACAGAACTATTAAGCTACATGGTCCAGCATTATAGGAGAGGTTTAGAATTGGCCAAAGGTGCTACCATTACTTGACCCAGGTTTTCTTGACCCATCATTCACATCTGGAGCCCTGAATTCATTCCTTCAGCAATGTTGTTGACACAGCCAAAGACAATGCAGTTTTCATTCATAAGTGTGAAAAAGGCTCAAAAGACTGGATTGCCAAAGAGTGAAACTGAGCATTTTCCTCTTGTTCTCTGAAAAAAGCTAGACTTTTTTTCAGCACAGGAAGAAGAGAAACCCTATCCTGTGATGTGGGACTCTGAACAATATTTTGGTCTCATGGGAATCTACCCATCCAACTTTGCACGGATGTTCATTTGTAATTCAACAATAGAGTATGGAGTAGTCTTGTACCATAGAAAGGCAGTGTGAAGAAGTGGAGAGGGCACCATAGGCAAAGTCATGAAGATCTAGATTCAAACTTGCCTTTAACACTTACTAGACCTATCATCCTGGCCAACCCCTTTGCCTTCTATATACCTCAGGCAATTCCCTAGGAATTATCTAGGTAGTGGGTACAGTGCATGGAGTACTAGACTTAAGAAAACCTGAGTTCAATTCCTGACTCAGACTGTTCAGTCCTGCCTAGTCAAGTTATTTAACCATTTTCAGCCTGTTTCCCTGTCTTTAAAATTGGAATAAAGTAACATTTATTTGACAGGTTTGTTATGAGGATGAAATGAGATAATATATTGAAATATACAAGGCATTATATAAAAGATAGCAATTGTTATCTAATAATCAGCTAGGTGAAGGGAATTTGCATATTCTGAGTTTCTCACTTGGACAAAAATCAAAGATCCTTCTAGTATTCACATTCATAACTCATAATTTTAGGTGCAGTGACAAGATGTTAACATTGTTGCAATTTAGGAGAACCCTAGACCTGAGTCAAATATGTGCCAGGAATCATGCTAAGCACTAAGGATACAAAGAAAGGTCAAAAAATCCCAACTCTCACGGAGTTCCCATTCTAATGGAAGAAATAACATGCAAACTATGTACAAAAATTGTGTATTTTGTTATTGTTCTGTCATATCCGACTCTTTGTGACCCCTTTTGGGGTTTTCTTGGCAAAGATACTGGAGTGGCTTGCCATTTCCTTTTCTAGCTCATTTTCCAGATGAGGAAACTGAAGCAAACAGCAGTAGGTGGCCAGATTTGAACTCATGAAGATGAATCTTCCTGATTACATGCCTAGCATTCTTATCCTCTGCACCACCTACCTGGATAAGTTGGGGATAATCTCAAAGGAAGTAAGGACTTGAAAAGGCTTCTTTCAAAAGGTGAGCCCTAAATTGAGACTTGAAGAAAGCCAGGAAAATCAGGAGGTAAAGATGATTACAGAAAGTATTCCAGGCCTGGGAGACAGCCAATGAAAAAGTCCATCAGGAGATGGGTTATTTTGTGCAGAGACCAGGTTCACAGCATCATAGAATACATGGAGAGTAGCAAGGTCCAAGAAGTACAGGAAAGATAGGAGAGGTCCAGGTTATGAAGGGCTTTACAAGACACAGGATTTACTTACAACCATAAATGATCCTGGGATAACAGACCTTATGATCAGGTTCAGTTGTAAGAAAATATATCAGCAGCTCTCCATATTTGATAGAAAAAGAGTTAGAAGTTCCTTGAAATAAACGATGAAAAACTTTTTTTCAGTTCAGCATTATCTATGGTCATGTGAAAAATAATCTAAATCACTAATGATTAGAGAAATGCAATTTAAAACAACTCTGAGCTA
This sequence comes from Notamacropus eugenii, assembly GCF_028372415.1. Taxonomy (NCBI): domain Eukaryota; kingdom Metazoa; phylum Chordata; class Mammalia; order Diprotodontia; family Macropodidae; genus Notamacropus; species Notamacropus eugenii. The sequence continues at coordinate 218,351,058 of NC_092872.1, read as the reverse complement.
CCACCTATACGTGTCAGGGTGGCTAATATGACAAAGGGAAAAAGACAAATGCTGGAGGGAATGTGGGAAAATTGAGATAGTAATACACTATTAGTGGAATTGTGAACTGATCCGACCATTCTGGAGAACAATTTGGACTATGCCCAGGGGGCTATAAAGTGCATACTCTTTGACCCAGCAATAACACCAGTAGATCTGTATCTCAAAGAGATCAAAGAAAAAGGAAAAAGATCCATATGTACAAAAATATTTATAGCAGCTCTTCTTGTAGTGGCAAGGAATTGGAAATTGATGGAACGCCAATTAATGGGGGAGTGGCTAAACAAGATGTAGTATATGACTGTGATTAGAATACTACTGTGGTATAAGAAATGACAGAAAAACCAGTAACAGCTTACATGAACTGATGCAAAGTGAAGGGAGCAGAACCAGAAGAATACACTTTTACAGTCACATTGTGTGATGACTAACTTTGATAGACTTAGCTCTTCTCAGCAATACAATGATCCAAGACAATTCTAAAGGATTTATGATTTTAAAAAATGCTATCCACCTCCAGATAAAGAATTGATGGAGTATCAATGCAAATTGAAGAATAATTTCTTTTCACTTTATTTTTTTCCAACACAGCTAATATGGAAATGTGGTTTGTATTATTTCACATGTATAATTAATATCATGTGTCTTACCTTCACAATGAGTGAGGAAGGATGAGAGGAAGAAAATTCAGAACTCAAAAACAATGTTAAATGAATGTTAAAAATAAATAATGTTTTAAATGTTCAGCATTCTGGGGAATAATGTTTTGGCAGAGTCAAAAATTCTTATACAATATGAGCTATCATATGAACATGAAAGGATGGGTAGGGTTTTTTAATCCCTCAAGAAGTAACTTAAATTGGAAGCTATCTCCAAGTACAAAGGGTCTCCATTTTTTACATATGTGATCTACTGATCCATCAGTTTCTTCTGTCTTCTATATTGTAAACCAAATCACTTTACCTTACTAACACAGAACACCATCTATTGGCAAAGGCATGTAATTTCAAGATTGTCTAGTCCAAAGAAGAAGAGATAAGGTGAGGGGTGGGAAAAGAGAATGACCCAAAATCCATCTTTTTACCTCATACTCAGATTGAGTTTTGTTAGGAAGGAGATCATGCTTTAATCCTATGAGAGAAAAACCACAGCAGGAAGTGACTAATGAGAGACTTGTCCCTGTGTCTTCCAGCTTCCAGATTTTTTACTTCTCTACATGGGTCATCTCTATTTCCTTTGTTCAAGAAACTCTGCCAGTCACTACTACAGCCATGTGTAATCTGTTGGGACTCTAATATCCATTTTTAGCCCAGCCTAGGTGTAAATAAAACCCTTTACTCTCTGGTTTGACTAATACAAGGTTGGAAATTTTCAAAAGAAACATTATTCATAAGAAATACTCCCCTTTTTTCCTTCCCTCTCCCCTGCTAGAAAACCATGAGGAGAAGGAAGAGGAGAAAAGAAAGAGAAGAGGAGGAAGAAAAAGAGGAGAAGAAAGAGGAGGAGGAAAAGAAGAAGAATTATAGAGCACAAATTTCTTCTAACATCACTAAAGTCTAGCCAGTGGTCTCCTTGATTAGCACTTTTTCCCATGTAGACAGCCCCTATCCATTTTCTTCACCGCAACTCTGAGTAATTCTAGATGAAGCTTTTGAAAATTGTGACATATGATAAAGAGGTGAAAAAAGCAGAGATATTTTACCTGAAAAGAAGAAGAGTTTGGGGGGGGGGGTAGTTGACCTCATAATAGCTGTATTCTGATATTTGAATAGCCACAGTTGAACATAAAGAATAAACCTGCTCAGTTAAAAGGCCAGAGCTAAGAAGGGACAAGTTTCAAAAGAGCACTGTCCACCACAATAGTATGACTAACATTCTAATGACAAGAGTTCCTCAACAATGGAATAGACTTCCTTAGGAAAAAGTTTCGCATCACTGGAAGGTCAAACAGAAGATAGATGTCCCTCTGTCAGAGTTGCTGCTGGGAAGAGTCTGGCATCTCTAGATGACTCTAGATGACTGATTGCATGTGTTCTTTCAACTCTGTGATTCTGAGGACTCCGATTGCTGAGATTCAAAATCACAGAGACTTTGGAGAACCTCCTTGGGGTGATAGAGAATCCTTGAACTAGACTCTGGGCATTCGAGAATATTCCGTTTGATTTGAGATTCCAGTGGCCTGAAATAAGGGAGTTCCAACCATGTTTGGGAACTGCAGGTAGGAGAAAGAGAGGAAAGAGCAAGACATGAGTGGATAATTATGGCAGTCAAGGAGTGAGAAGAAAAAGGATGAGTTCATGTCAGAAATGAGCTGGAACTAACACCAGGCCAAACTGACAGTTGTAGGCAGGTGTAGGATTAAAATCAAATCAATAATTTCCTTTGCATTTTCCAGAGTACAGTGCTGAGAAAATTTCTACTTAGCCTTTAAATCTTTTCCCCTTTCTTTAGTGACTCCCCCTCAGGCAAACTGGAAGTAGGGTAGAAGAGGGGGAGAATGAGGTATCCTTAGCTATGAACTTGAAAACAGCCTTCTATGCCTTATTTGAATACTTACCTGTATTCATTGTTCCTTAATATTACTGAAAAGTTACTTAGACATTAACAGTATTTTTTCCTAGCCTATAAATTCACAATTCAATATTGAGAGAGGGAAATCTAGTTTATGAGAGAAGAGAAATCTTTTGGTTTTCTCTAGTTGGAGACCTATCTGATTAGGAAGAAGAGACTGTACAATTTAGGTAATTTTCTGAAACTATTCCAGAGGGTATAGAGATGGCCTTTGAACTTGATGAAAAAGATAGTAAAGAGATAAGCCAGTAGTAGAGAGCGGTGGTGTTTGGTATGGAGATTCCTGAGTAGACCCTTTATCACAAAACCACACTTCACATTACTACAAATCTATAAATCATTGAAATTGAGAGAAATAATAAAATAAGTAATAAAAATCCCCTGAAAAAAAGCTACTTCTTTAGTTCTGGTTAAGATGTTCTCAAATATACAAATACAGGCTGCACAAAAAATAAACTTCACAAACTAATTTTGTAAGATTACTTTTTTTCTGTATTTAGTAAATGTGCTGAAGTTTTATGATGAAGAATAAGCTTCTTCCACCAGCGCCTAGAAATATTGTCCAATAACAGATATACATCTTGAATGTTCAAGGAGTTTCCATGAGCATTAATACTTATGAAATATTAAAAGGTCAAGAGGAAAGCCTCAAATGTGGTGGGTAGAACCTCTATGGAGGATTTATGGGAGAGCATGGACCACAATTACACATGAACAGGTTATTATTTGCACCATTAAAGGGAATATGCACCTTGATAAGATCACAGGTAATTCATTCACTTAATATTTATTGAACGCCTGCTAAATTGAAAAAAATTGAGAATAATTAGTTAATAATTATTATTATAATTATAATAACCACCTCCATTTTTACAGAGCTTTAAAGTTCAGAAATCTGTTTTCCCACAATAGCCCTGTGAGGCAGATAGTGCACACGGTCTTCTCATTAACATTTCATCTTCTGCTTTGATGTCTTAGCACAGGCTGTACATACACCTGTCCCTAGAAGTTTTTCCCTCCTCATTTTTCCTCTTCTAATCCCCAGCTTTCTTCAAGGTTCAAATCAAGTGCCACTATAAGAAACCATTCCCAGTGGCCCTCCTGAGAGGCAGTTTGGTGAGATGGATGGAATGTTGGGTATAAAGTCAAGAAAACCTACATTTATTTCCTGCTTCAGACACATACTAGCGGTATAACCTTGAGCAAGTCACTTACTTAACTCTCTCAGTTTTGTCATCTGTAAAATGATGAGATTCAATTTGATTACCTTTAAAGTTCCTTCCAGCTCCAAACCTATGATCCAGTGGCTGTTGATCTTTGGATATATTTTAATTACTTTTTTATGTGACATATTGTCATCATCTATGAAATGTAAGCTCCTTGAGGTCAGGGATTGTTTGATTTTTACCTTTGTATCCTTAGCAAATAAGCAAAGTGACTAATACATTACAGGCACTTAATAAATGCAGGTATTATCATCCCCATTCCATACAGGCAGAAACTGAGTCTCAGAGAGGCTAAATAACTTGCCCTTGGTCCTACAACTCATGTCATGGTTACCAGTTCATCCAAGATGTTTATGAAATCCAAATACTCTCCATTATCCCATGTGGTCTCTTTTTACACAAATCAAATACCTTCATATCACTTCAACAAGCATCTATTGAGCATCTGCTGTTTGTTAGGCACTGTGCTAAGTGCTGGAGAGACAAAGACAAAATTTGAGCAGGTCTTGAGCAGATTACATTTTACTTTGTTATTAGATTGATACAGGGGGGAAAAATCCATCTCCCCAAACTGCCTCTCGGGAGGAGACTGGGAATGGCCTCTTGTGGTGGCACTTGATCTGAGGAACGCTGGGGATTAGAAGATGTACAACAAGGAGGGAAAGCCTTCCAGCGATAAGTGTGTGTGCAGCCTGTACAAAGGCATCAAGGCAGAAGGTTGAGGAGACCATGTGCACTATGTGCCTCACAGGGCAACTGTGGGAAAATGACTTTCTGAACCTTAAACTCTGTAAAAATGTAAGATATTATTATTATTATTATTAGACAAACACAAAAAAATGTACAAAATAAATACAAATTGATTGGGACAGAACTTGAGAGCTGTTAGGAAATCAGGAAAGTCTTCTTCTTGGAGGCAACACAAACTGAGCTTCAAAGGGAGCTAGAAATTCTCAGAGGTGAAGCTGGGGAGGGACAGCATTCCAGGCATGAAGTAAGGAGCTGGAATATTATATACAAGAGCAGACAGCAAGCAGTCATGTTTCGCTGTCATAGAGTTCATGATGGAGAGTATCATAAAAGAAGCCTGGAAAGTTAGATGGGAGTAAAACTATGAAGGGCTTTAAACCCTGAGGAGAAGAACCACTGGAGCATCTGGAGATGAACCACTGGAGAATAATATGCTTAAGGCATATCTATTTGTGTGGAAGATGGATTGGAATAGGGGAAAGATTTGAGGCACAGAGACCCATCAAGAGGCTACTACAGTCGTAGAGGCAAACGGTGACAAAGCCAGACCCAGGAGTGAGGGATTGGGTGGTTATGTGAGTGGAGAGAATAAAAATACCAAATAAGTTATCTTGAATGGAAAGCTGAGTATGGATCCTAGGCTAGCCCAATTCCCACTGTGGCTCTTGGGAACCCTACAAGCTCCACCAGCTTTATCTTTGCAGACTATCCATCTATTCCTTATTCTTACCACATGACCAATCAATGCTAGGATTCCAGAATTGAATCTCTGAGCATGGCAGGCACCTTTGTTTTTCTACAACAGTCTTCTGGAGCCCTAGTTTCAGACTTCTTAGAAGAGATATGGCCAGTAAGTGTTCCCCAACCCTCTCTCCCTGTCCAATGAGCTATGGGGGATGGTTCTATCTCTCTACAGTTAGGATTAGGGTTGATAAGCATTTATAAATGCTTATAAAATACTTTCAATAAATGCACATTTTAATTGACTTTCTATGTCTTTCTAAAAATCATCAATAAACAATTTATCCAATGCACTGAAAGTTATCCTCTGTCTGGATCTTTTAATATTTCCTGGAAATGAGTGCATCTTTCAGTCTGTCCATCTGTTCCTTGTTCTTGCTACATGACCAGACCATGTCTTTTGATAATCATATAAGGTCTATGCTTTTCATAGATCCATAAACTCATGCAGTTCAGAAGAACCTTACAAATCACTTAGCACAATTTCTCACCCAGTTTTGGGATTTCTCCTCTAGCCTACCTGTCAAGGGAGTCCTCCAATCTGTGTTTTAACATGCCAGGTAGAAGGACTGACACAGTTGACCCAAGATAGTGTGCAGCATGTCAGGTTACCATAAGTGGTAAAGTAAGTATAGCCTATGATAGAGTTGAGGACCAATTTTTCCTATGTGTGTATGTGTTCTAGGGTATGCATCTTCCCCTTGAAAAACTGCTGGACCTGGGCTATTGTCAGTAGCTATAGAAGACGTAAGGGCATACAGAGTAACTTACCTGATTCCACTATCAAACCAGACTGCTCTCCAAGGGCAGAGTCTGGCATGTACCCTAGACTTTAATGGAACAAATTTCAAAGAGTTCAGAAAAAGGGAAGTTAAAATTATTTGGCTTGAGATTACAAGGAAGTCAGCTCAAGAGCAATAGCAACTTGGAATGGTTAACTTAGAGAAGGGACTGTTTGGTGGGTTGAAAGAAGGACATGGTAGGTATCATCAAGTGTCTGAAGAATGTTCATATGGAAGGGGAAGAAAACATGCTTTGGCTCCAGAGAGCCAAAACAGGAGCAAAGGAAGTTGCAATGAGGCAAATTCTGGTCGAAGGTCATCAAAGAACTTCCTAAAATTATGGGCTTATGAGTATTGCAAAGGAAAATGGTAGGGAAAGGGAAATCATGAGGAACCTTCCTGGGTTCCAAAATAATTTCTATAAGACCAACTTCATTTCTTTTTTTGACAGAGTTACCAGACTGATATGGGGGGGGGGGAGATTTTTAGCATTATGGGATTTCAACAAAGCATGACAACATCCATTATGATCACCTTGTAGATACAGAGCTAGAGATAGTTATGTAGCTATACAGTGTTGTTGGCTGAATTCAGTACTTCGAGGGGGATTCACGACTGACCAAGCAGACCTAAAAAGTGGATCAATATCAAAATTAAAAGAAACTTCTGCTAAATGTCCACAGTTCTGTTGAGTTCAAAAATTCTGTAATTTACTGGAATCAAGGCATAGATGGAATCCTTATCCAAGTCACAAAAAGCACAAAGTTGTATGGGTTAATTAACATATAAAAAATGAGCCAGATTTAATAAAATGGCATATCATAACTATAAATGTTAAGTTCTATACTTGGGCTCAAAAATTTAACTGTATAAGTACAGGATAGGACTATCATGACCAAACAACCATCTAGTTAAAAGAGGTGTTAATGGTCTGCAAACTCAATACAAGTCAACATTATGACAAGACTATATTAATAGAAGTATATTGTCTAGAAAAGTGGAGGTAATATTCCTACAGTACTCTGCCCTAATCAGACCATATGGGAAGGACTGTCTAGTTTAGAGAACCATATTTGAGGAAAGCTTCTGTTAAGCTAGACTGAATACAAAGTCAGGATGCTGGGAAATTTTGGTCATATTCTATAAGAAGTGATTGAAAGAATAAAGTTACTTGAGTCAAAAAACAGAAGATTCAAAGGAGACATTATCACTGTCTTCACATTTTTGAAGGGCTGACATGTGGAGAAGGAAATAGATTTGATTTTCTGAGTTGAAGAAGGCAGATTTAAGGTAGGAATTGGAAGAATCAGATTTCAGCTTGATACTGGAATGAATGGGCTTCCTTGGGAAGTAGAAAAACTGCTCTAGAGATCTTCAAGTGGAGATAGAAAATTCTGTCCAGTTAATTATTGGACAAAGTGACCATTGAGGTTATTTCCCGACTTGATATTCTAGAAATCTTTGATCCTTGCTCATCCTGTAACACAACTAGAACCCTTAGATTTCCTGATCCAATTTGTCTAATGCTTTTTTCTTTAGGTTTAATCGAACTAGTCCTCTGACCTCTGGATTAGAAGTAGACACAGGAATTCCCATCTGAATGCTGTAGATGCTTTAGGCTCATACACTCTGCTCTAACTTGCTCCTCTGTAAGAGTTAATCCTACATAGGTTTTTCAGTGTAGTAAAATGGAAAAGCAGTATACTTAGTATTAGAAGACCTGGGTTGGAGTCCTGACTTTACATTTGTAACCTTGAGAAACATAGTCACTTCCCCTCTATAGATCTTATTTCCTTGTTTGATTAAATGACCTCCAAGGTCTCCCACAGCTCAAGAGCCTATGATCCTATATCATTAGATAATTGGAAGAGATACTGGGAGAAGAGAGTCACAAAAAGGTAAAATTGAATCCTACTTCCCTTCAAACAGATAGCCAAGTTTCTCTGGACTATAGGAAAAGCAATAATCCCCTCCCTGCCCCTTGCTTTTTTAAGGGATTGTGTCTCCCTATTTCAGCTAGACTGGAAGTGCATTGGCCACTCCAAGACCCAATCCTGCTCTTTTTACTAATCAGTGTGAGAACTTCAATGTGCTCAGTTTCCAACTTGGGTTGATTGGTCCCTCCTTGGGCAGCCTGGTGTTCCCTCTTCCTCCTCACACGAGGCTCACCATATTGGTAACAAATTTAGTACAGATACACAATTGGCTTAGCCTACTGCAAGTAGGAACACCTGAGCTAAAGTGATTTACTGGCTTCCCTCTCCCAAATAGCACAAAATAATTCATAGGCCTGTACCATCATATCCAGAAGCACAGCTTTAAAAAAATCTTATAAGTCTGAGTCATAACAGTACCATGTTGCCCATGACACTCAGTTTTCAGTATTATATTATGTCCTTAGCAAGAAGGCTAAGGGCACGTGAATATTCCCTCAGGACCCATCAGGGAAGCAGTGTGGTAACTTCACCAGGTTATCCACAGGTACCAATGAGTCAAACATGGAAATATGCCTGCTCGCCTAAATCTTCTGAAGTGCAATAAATATAGAGGATACTACAGAGTGGACCCCACCCTCTTCCCCAAGCAGCTACAGAATTAGCTTCTAAGTGAATAAATACGCTGAAAATTGTTTGGGGGTATTCTTATCTATAATTCTCATTCCTACAATGACTGGCAATTTATCATGGATTTTTAAGATATTTAGAAGGGTGAAATTAAAAGAACCCCAAGCAGACATGGAAGATTCCTGACCCTTTGTGAACCATGAGATAAAGAAGCTGAGATCTGCCAGTTTCCAGAAAACTAGTTGGGCCCAAGGCTGACTAGTAGTATCTATGACAGTTAATATGACAGTTAATCTGAATGAAGGGTCTCGATCCACGTCTGACTACAAATTCTCTTCCTTTCTTATTATCTAGTTTGATTATTTCTGTAGTGAATGATTATCTATCATAATTGGTTAGACCTTAGCTACATGTATGATGGTAAGACCTTATTTTTCTACATTGTAAAGAACTAATTTGTAAACAAGCAGAGTCAAATGTGGTAGATATTTTTAGTGAGAAATGTCTTTATTAGCCACTCACACTACCTTATTTCATTTCAGTTCCATAAATATTTTCAAAGTGTCAACTATGTGGAAGTTACTGTGCTCACCACTGAGTGAAGGAAATAAAAAAGTGAAGAGGTGAGAAACTCCCTGCCCATGGGGGCTTATAGTCTAATGCAGAGGAGTAGGAGACATGTTCATAAATAACTGTAACTAAAGGAAAAAACAAAACATGCCTGATGGCAAAAAGCTGATATCCAGGGATACATCCAGTTGGGTATCTATAGTCATAGAGTTTTTCCCTTCCTTGGAGACTCCATTCCTCCAGAGCTGTTCTACACAGTCTTCCTTGGAACCCTCTGCTTTTACTGAGTCTTCCTTGTTTTTTCTATGGTATCTGTTTCAAACCTTTTTTTTTAATTCTCCTCAAGTCTCCAATGAAACTTTCACTTCCTGCCCTTATAGAGGATAGAAACCTCAAGGGATCATAGATATGCAACTAAAAGTTACATCACAAGACAACAAGTCGAACACCTTCATGTATAGGTCTAGTGATATTCCTCCTCTTCTCAACTCCCTATCATTTCCTGAATGAAGTTCAAATTTCTATGCTTAGCCTCCAAGACCTTCCTCTATCTAGTCCTTTCCCCACTTTGCCTTTCAGCATTGGTGCTTCACAGTTGTCATCAAGAGGAGAAGGGGATCAGTATCTTCACCACCAGCAACATTATTTGCCATCAATGGGTAATTAAACCCAAGAATACTAGGGAAAACAGTGCCATCCTATTCCTACCCTCACCCACTGACTCTGCTTCAAGCCTAACCTCTACAAGAAACCATCCAAGGGAGCCATCCCTATGAAAAGGCTAGCTAATCCCACCAACTCCCAACCAACTGCCAGCCAGAGGGCTGCAAAGCCAGCCTAGTTGAAGCAGCAAGGTACTCCAAGAGAGCAACTGGAGGCAGCAGCGCCAGGCAACTTAAACCACAACCACCGCCACCTCCACTCAAACATCGAAAAAGACTGCCCAGGATTTCAAACCCAAGAAACTCCCCAATGGCAGCATCCCAGTCCACTGGCTTTGCCTCTGTCATGTGGGGAATGCATGAAGATGGGAAGATGTGACCAGGTAACCATGTTCTGCAAGTGCCATATCCCCACCTCCTCAGAACCCACAGCTACTAAAGACCCAGAAAAGACAGTTTTTGCCATCAAAGTCTTTGGCACCTCGAAGAGGTTTTAGAAATGGATATGGTTTTATTAATTGCTATTTATAACTCTTGTACAGTCTTTTGCAAGCAGTAAGCAATTAATAAGTGCTTTTTATTCCTTCATTCATTAGTTCATTCATTCATATAACTCCCAAGAACTGGATTTAGAGTCAGAGAACCAGCATTCAAAGTCTTACCTACTACAAATTGTGAGCCTTTGGGCAACTCTAGCCTCTCTGGGCCTCACTTTTCTCATGTGCAAAATAAGGGGATTGGACTAAGTGATCTCTGAGATACAATGATCCCCTCCCTTCACACATTCCATACTATAGTCAAACCAGACTGCCTTCATTCTCTAGCTTACACTCTTCATACTGAACTTTTCTCCCTGAGTTTTTTTTTCACACTTGAGTATCCTCTCTGTACCTGTTGACATTTGTCCATCCTTTACAGCCCACATCAAATGCCCTTCTCCACGAAGTCCTTCCTGTTAGACCTTGTGGATATGATCTCCTCCCTCGTATTTCACAGGGTATTTTGTTTTCACTCATCTAATGCAACTATCACATACAATGTATTATAGTTGCCTTGAGTGACTAATACAAATATTGTCTTTTCTCTGCCTAGGATATAATACGTTACACACAGAGTTCAATAAATAGGGCAGTAGGAGCATGGGATTTAGAAGTGGAAGGGATGTTTGAACTCATCTAGTCCTGACCCCTTGTTTTACAAATGAGGAAATTTCTGTCTTTTTTAAAATAACCCAAATTTCTTTTCATTGTGGTTTTGTTGTTTACTCATTTTCAGTTGTGTCTGACTCTTCATTACCCCTTTTGGGTAGTTCATTCATTACTCTTTTGGGGTATTAGAATGGTTTGTCATTTCCTTCTCCAGCTCATTTACAGAAGAGGAAACTGAAGCAAGCAGGGTTAAGTGACTTGCCCAGGGTCACACACATAGCTAGGAAGTGTCTGAGTCCAGATCTTAACTCAGGTTGTCCTGACTCCAGGACCAGTGCTCTATCCACTGTGCCACCTAGTTGCCCTGTAGCCTGGATTCATACATAATATAACTTAATATTAATATAAATAAATTTTAAAAATAAATAATGAATTAAAGAACTCAGTTATAATGTTAATGAGAGAGGTAGTTTTCCTTCCAGGATCTTTACTTGGATGCTTTGACTCATATTTTCCTTAAGATTTGAAAAATCCTTAATTCTTCTGCCTAGCATACTGTTCCACTCACAGTAGGAGTTTAAGAAATAAAATGAAGGGATTACAGAATTTAGAGCAGGTGATGATAGGATTAGAACACAATTTCTCCAAGTTCAGCACTCTTACCATTTTGTCACCACAGAAGAAAGACAGCGTATTATGAGAAGTCATCAGAATTGTTATGATTCTGTTGGACATGGGGTTAAATATATGCATTTCTTACATGATAATTGAGAAGCAAAATAGTGTTTCTAAACCCATTTCAGGGAGTGAGAAAACATCAATCTGATTATCATGGGAATTAAGAGATCTGGATACAAGTATGACCTTAAACAAGTCAAAAATCTCTGTTAGCCTTTATTTTCACATCTATAAAATGCAAGAGCTAGCTTAGGTTCACTCAATCAACAAATACTTATGAAGTGGTTACTATGTATAATACACTTTTCTAAACTCTGAGCAAGGGAAATACAGAAAAAAATCAAGTGGCATGGACCCACACTCAAGTATTTGACACTATTATGGTAGAGATATGACATACACAGAGGTCAACATAATTAAAAAACAGAATATAATAATTACACCAAAAAGTATGAGAAGTTATGAGATCACATGACAGAAAGATCACTTCCAGATGGAAAGACAATCTCTAAAGTCCCTTTCAATTCTAAATTTCAGTATTAAATTCTATGAAACTGCAATTAACAGCTTGAAGTCTAGTCCAATGCCTTGGAGAAAAATAAAAACTACTGTGTCCCATTTTAAATTGCAAGATAAAGAGATGAAACTTTTGAAGGACCATCAATTTAGTGCTAAAGAATTCCAGAGGTTATGTAGACTAACCTCCTCATCTTACAGATGAAGAAATGAAAACTAAAAGGCTTGCCCAGAATTACATAGGGAATAGGTCAAAGGGAAAGAAGTGAGAGGAGGAGAAGAGAGGTGAGGGGAGGGGAGGAGAGGGGAGGAGGGTGGAGCTGAGAAAAAAGATTTGGGGCTATGTTTCTGTCTCTGGTTGCTATACTTTCATATGTCCTTAAAGCAAGACAAATAGAAACCCTAATCTCAAATCCCAACAGCCTAGGAAAATGCTCTGCTGCTGAGCTCTACATACAAATGTCCCCAGCATGGTGGAATATCATGAGTCTCAAGTGTTACGAACACTATTTCAAGCATTAAATGAGTATACCCAGAATGGAGTGGAGAAAAGGAGTGGGGGTGGGGGAGGGCCACATGTTACTAGCATATGTCATAACTGGAATGTAAGTATCCTTGTACTCATGAATGGTAGCTGACCTCAGTGCTTCCAGAGTACAAATGTCAATGTCCATCAGGATGGTCTGAAGTTTTGCTGGCTCTTCAAGAAGCCCATGGGAAAATATCTTGCATGCCCATCTCTGGTAAGGGTCTCAATGTCCTGCTTTATGAAGTAGTGGGAAGTAAAGCCATTTAAAGATGGCATTTATAGTTCTTTAAAGGTCTAACCTCTTGGGGCTGAGAAATATTTGTGAAAGGGCATGTGCCCCATTGCTTACAAAGGCAAGATATTTTTGGAGTTCCTATTTGGAGTAGTTCCCAGATACCCCCAAAAGAACCCCCAGTATATCTAAAGCAATGACTTTCAATGAACTATGTAGTAGAGTTGAGTTTCTGAATCAGACATACCAATAGGACAATCGGGAATGGAGGGCATTACACATCATGCGTAAGCAATCTGATCTACAAGCATTTCCAAATGGCTACTATATACCAGGCACTGCACTCAGTGCTAGAGATACAAAGCAAAAGCAAAAACAATTCCTCCCTCAAGTATCTTACATACTAATATGAATACAAGACAAGTAATAAATCCATAAGCCAGGAAACCAGGCAAGCTGGGGTAGATCTTGAGCAAAAGAGTATGGAGCAAAAAAAGTACAGACCAAAAAGACTGTTTGACCTCAATGACCTCAATATGATTAGCCCTTGAGGGATGAGCTACTAGGTTGCCTAAGGAGAGGCCCAGGCTGGAAATGGAACTGGTCGAAGCTCTTGTGCCAAGTAATGAGATCAGACCCAATTGTAGTCCTTACTTCCAACTTGAGTAAGATAGGGAGACATACTCTCAAAAAAGGAGGGAGGGAGATAATAGTCAAATACATAAAGATTAGGTGCAAGGTAACCTTAGAGGGAAAAAGCAATAGAAGTTGGAGGAGACTTGAAAAGATCTCCCATAGAAGATAGCATTGGAACTGAACCTTAAAGCAAGTCAGGGTTTCTGAGAGTCAGAGAGAAGAACAAAGATTACAAACGTTGGGGGGAAGCCAATGCAAAGGCACAGAGACAGAAAACTGAGCAGAGCATGTAAGAGGCAACAAATAGGACAAACGACAGGACCATCAACAGTGCTGAAAGGAGTAAAAAGATAGGGAGGGGCTAGGGTATGAATTTACTTTTGATCTGAGGCAATCTCTGGAGTTTACTGAGTTGGAGGAGGGGGAGGTGGGTGACAGAGTGAAATCTGTACTTTAGAAAAATCATTTTTCCAGCTGAGTGGAGGGTGAATTAGAGTGGAGAGGGACATGAGGCATAAAGATCAAGTAAAAGCCTATTGCATTGGTATAGATAATTCAAGGCCTCACTAAGAAGGATGCAAGTGACAACCTGTAGTGTTTCTACTGTAACTTGAGACAATTGGACTGTCATTTGCATGGCAAATTGAGAGCTTATATAATGGGAAATGACCATTGCTAGAGTAGGTAGAATGAATGGAATTAAGTGGGAAACAATACCAAAAGAAGACAGAAAGAGGAAAGAAGTCCTCAATGCTCATAGCAACTGACAGAGGCTATTCCCTTTCTATGAGCTATGTGAGCAGTAGAAGGTGCCAGGACAGAGTCAAATGCAGAAACCTTTCCCCCTGAATCTTCTTTGTGTTAAATAAACCAAATGGCCACGGAAAGTTGATTGCCTGGGTAATATAAAGGCAAAGAATTGAAACTGAACTAGGAAATAAGATCATAGGTCCAAAACTGGAAGGGACTTCAGTGGCAATCACACCCAAATCTGTCATTTCGCAGATGAGGAAACTGAGAACCAGAAATGTTAAGTGTTGTCCATTATCACATATATAAGAAGATGGCAGATGTTGAACTTAACCCTGGATCTCTTACTCCAGAGGCAGTGCCCTTTCCACTAGACTACAATGCAGGGTAGGTGATTTAGACTAGAGATTTTCCTTTTAATTAATCCAAGGAATATTTTATATCAACTTCTAGCCTATAATTAAGAAGCTAGTCAAGGAACTTTTCTTTTTTCAAGATATTTGAACATACATAACTTGACAACATGAGAAAATTACATATGTTCATTAGAGAAGATCTATGCATATGTCAGAGAGATCTTGATAAGACCACTTGATAAAGTCATTCATGAGAAAATCACATATGGTACTCACTTACTGGTTAATTACCCAAGTGATTCCTTTTCTTTCTGTAGGTTTATGGGAGGCAATATGTAAGACGTATTAAGGCAATATATATTGAGGCAATGTATGAGACAATACATAAGATGCCACTCCCACTGAAACATCTCAGATATCACATGGGATATTCACCAAGTGAATTGTAACATTTGTCATACTTGTAAATGTAAAAAAAAAAATGCATTTCTAAAATATTTTACCTGGCTGGTGAAAATGATATAGCACTATCTTTAAAGAGAAAATTAAATCTTTAATTGACACCATGCATAATAAAATGGCACTTTCATTCTCTGTGTGAACAAAGAGCTACTAATGCCTTAATCTATTATTTTTGAAAATTTCTATTATGTTCCAAAATTACTAATATGGTAAGATTTTTAACCATAAGAACCAGTCTTCAAATATCATTAAAACTTGAAATTAAGTCAATGACAAGGAGTAAGACATGCAGAAGGGAGGTGGTAAGAAGAGGATATCCCAGGGAAGGGAATTACCCAAGGCAAGAAATTTGTGCCCCCTCTTTCCTTCCTCTAGTGCCATTTAAAAGTAAGTATTCCTTTAAGAAAAAAAGGCAAGGATGGGGTTTGTGGGAAAAGCAAAGGGTAGAGCTACAGGCTTCATTAACTATTGTCTAGGTGTCTTCTTTGACTACCAGTTTCCTTGGCTTCCTTTAATTCTCAACCAAAATTCAATCTTCTACAGAAAGCTTTTTCAAACTCCTCCTAATTTTAGTACTATCCCTCTTTCAGTTCTTTCCTATTTATCTTGTATATAGCTTATCATACATATGTGCTTGCCTGTTGTCTTCCCCATTGGATTGTGAGCTCCTTGAGGACAGGGACTGTTTTTTACTTCTTTTTGTATCCTTAGCACTTAGCACAATGCCTGGCACAGAGCAAATGTTTAATAAATGTTTACTTAGTTGAGACTATCTAGTGTCCTAGGGGAATGAAGTTTATTTGCAAAGTCTAGGGTTTCTCTGGATACCAAAGACAGAAGCCAACACGTATTTATTAAGCATTTACTATGTGCCAGGCACTGTGCTAAGCGTTGGGAATACAGATACAAGCAAAACATACACATACAGTCACACACACATTATATATAATATTTCATGCCCTCAAGGATCTTACATTCTAATGGGAATGAAAAGGTGCTAAAAAGGAGAAGGTGTGATAGGAGAAGGAGGAGGAAAAACAGCAGCAGCAGCAGTAGCAGCAGCAGCAGTAGCAGTAGTAGTAGTAGCAGTAGTAGCAGTAGCAGTAGTAGCAGTAGTAGCAGTAGCAGTAGTAGCAGTAGCAGTAGTAGTAGTAGCAGTAGTAGCAGTAGTAGTAGTGGTAGTAGTGGTAGTAGTGGTAGTAGTAGTAGTAGTAGTAGTAGTAGTAGTAGTGGTAGTAGTAGTAGTAGCAGTAGTAGTAGTAGCAGTAGTAGCAGTAGCAGTAGTAGTAGTAGTAGCAGTAGCAGTAGTAGTAGTAGTAGTAGCAGTAGCAGTAGTAGTAGTAGCAGTAGTAGTAGTAGCAGTAGTAGCAGTAGTAGTAGTAGTAGTAGCAGCTTATATAACACTTACTTTGTGCCAGGCTTAGTTGCACTAAGCACTTCACAATTATCACCTCATTTGATCCTCACAACTCTGGAATGTGGTGCTATTATTATCATCCCCATTTTACAGATGAGGAAACTGAGACAAATAAAGGTTAAGTGACTTTCCCCAAGGTCACACAGTAAGTAACTGAGGCCAGATTTAAACTCAGATCTTTCTGATTCCAAGACTAGGGCTTGGTGCACTGTGGCGCCACCTAGCTTCAATGATAGAGCTCAGAGAGTAAAGTATATATAATCTGGTCCTTAGCCCTTTCTCAGAGTGAAGGTTCCGTGGGGAGAAGGGGGCCACTGGGGTGGAGGGGAAAGGCAGTTGCAACATGATGGCAAAATCCAGAGAATGAAAAGCAAAAGGTCATTCTACTATATTATCTTTAAAGCAAGGCCAACTAGCACAAGTAGGAGGTCAAGATGGAGTTTTATCTCCCTAAGAAACAGCAATTCTTAGATGCCCTTTTATCTTCAAGCATAGTAAATAAGGGAGATGTCGTTACTTGGGACTGTGGGAAGAACCCTCTGAGGCCATTCTGCCTAACATTCCTTCCCTTTTTTGTAAATAAGTATAACAGATGAGTCTTTAATATATTGTCAATTAAGTCCCCTTTTTAAATTATTGCTGTTGTTGAGTTATTTTAGTCATGTCTGACTCTCTGTGACCCCACTTGGGGTTTTCTTGGCAAAGATACTGGAGTAGTTGGCCATTTCCTTCTTCAGCTTGTTTTACAGATGGGGAAACTGAGGTAAATAGGGTTAAGTGACTTTGCCCCAAGTCACACAGCTAATAAGTATCTGAGATCAAATTTGAACTCAGGTTCTCCTGACTCCAGGGACAATGTTCTATTCACTACATCAGATAGCTGCCCATCCCCTTTTCAAACCAAAAGAAAAAGACCAAGAAATGAAAATACCAAAGGTACAGAAAATGAATACAAAAATTAGACAGATAAATTACTCTCAATTCAACACTCCACTATGTGAAGAACATGGTTACAGGTAATAAGGATGCCAAGAGAAAAGGAAACAATAGTGCCCTGCCCTTTCAAAAGAAAGCTGGAAAGTACTAAGGGAAGAATATTATAGACAAAGTAAGGAGTTCAGCTTAGAGAAGAATGAGGTTAATGACTTGTTCAAGGTCATATGGGTAGTAAATAATAGAGGCAGGTCCAATGACTTCAGTGCCCTTCCCACTATACCACATTAACCTCATTGACCAGGTCCTCATCAAGCTGTCCTGCCTGACTGAACCTTAAGCAGTTGTAGAAGCTGAAACTGGATTCTATTTCCCTTCCAATTTAATCATCCCATTGAGCAAAATTCACCTCCCCAATTTTGTTCAGGCACTTCACTGACAGGTCTATAGGCCAAAAGTCCTGATTATTTCACTGCTTTCATATTGTTGACCAAAATCTAGACAGTTTCTCAATTTATTGACTTCTCCAATAAACCAAAACATACAATTAATATTGCCCTTCAGCTTGTTGCCACTTAGTTTTTGAAGGAAGTCAGAACCCATAAACACTAGGACAGTTCAGGTGTGGATATATGGTAGAAGCAGCAACATAAGTACCTGGCTCAGCACTTCTGTACTTGGAGATCAGCCAGTCAGCAAGCCACTGTGGGAGCAACAGATCACCCACGTGGTTTCATCTGTCCCTGCCAGATACTACAGGTCTCCTGAGAGTCAGTCTTCATACCAGTTAGCTATCAGTGGGGCGAAGCAGGGCAGCATCTGGCTATCATGAGATAAAAGGCACACTAAGAGCCAGCAAATGAGTTCAACATCTTTGCTGGTTATGTTCTGTCCATTCCTGGCAGGCTCTCTTCACTGAGGTTTTCTAGCAGGGCGGCAGTGAGACCAAACTACTGAGGAAGAGTGTCTCTGTGAAATTCTGAAAACCAAATCTTGCCCTATTTTGCAGCAATGCATGATCCATCCCTTGTCCTTTCCTGAACGAGCATTTTATCTTCCCCGGAATCAGGTACCTCTGGCTCAAGCTCTTGCTTGAAATTTAATAAATGTTTGTTGAATCAAATTGTCTTTTCCATTTTCCTTTAATGAGACTCTGCTGGTATTCATGTGCTATAGCAAGTAGGAAGTCAGAGCACATGTACAGGTAGACAGTTGAGGATGAGGCTTGGTTCACAGACTGTAGTCTGAGGCTGAGAGCACTGAGATCCTACCTTTTATGGTCAATGAGAACATAGGAAGAACGATTAGTTGAGTCTGGCAGGTACATCTGAGACTACGGTGAAGTCATAGAATGAGTTTCACTGACTGGGGTCAAGGGAGTGAATTCATATCAGGCAGAGTTGACAGAAAACTTTCTTATTGGGTCTCGGGGTAAAAGTCAATTGCTGTCAATTACTGATTTCTTTTTTCTTAAATGCCTCTATCTTTCTTAGCTCAACTAGCTTGCTCCCCACCCAGATGCCTCATCTTGGTGCTTGGCTCATGGTGGATATTTCCTGTAGCTGAATTGTTAAGAGGGTAGAGTTTCTTATTTAAAAAATAATAAATAACTTTCAATAAACTCAGCTTCCATGGCAAGTATCAGCCTGCCTCTTACACTTGTGGCTAAGTTACAAAACCCTGAGGAGAGCTGCTGACAGATGTAGCTTTATCAGAGCCAGGGGGAGCTGCTATTTTTAGCCAAATTCTTTGCCTAAAACATCGCTCAGGAACAAAATAGTTATATTTTAGGAACAGAAGGAGGAGACATCTCAGGGTAAAGGGCAAGACCACAGGACACCAATTTTCCCCATGAGGAATGTTTGCACACTGCATGCAATGCAACAAACATTTATGAGTATCTACTACGTGTCTGTCCCATGCTAAGTGTTGGGAGTACAGAGACAAAACAACAACAACTCCTGTCAAAAGTTTACATTCTGTTGTGAATATATTATTGCTTCTAATAGCTATGTAACTTCATAATATACCAAGTGCTTTCTAGTCATGGACATTTGGGGCAAAGTATACAAATTCCTACTTAGAAAGCTAAAACTAAGATTTAGCAGTCTCATTTTTCAGAGAGAGAAACTTGGGCATGGAAAAGATAAGCAATTCATATCTCATATCAGTATGTCTGTCTTGATAGATTTCGTATCAGAAGGAACCCTAGAGATCACCAAATCTAACGCTTCTCATTTAATTTATGAGAAAACTAAGACTGAGAGAGTTTAAGTGACTTGCCCAAGATCACATAAGTAGTAACTGAAAGAGCTAAAATTTGAACTCAGGTTCTCTGACTATGTAGTTCTTTCTATTATACCATACTGTACAATTTTTATAGTATATAATATACCATAGAAATATATAAATTTTAACTTGTGGGGATTCAGTTTAGACCACTGAACTATACACTCCTCTCATGATTCTGACATTCAGATGTGTAACTGTGATGTGATACTCAGTCCTGGGAATTGACTAGGCTGTCGGTGTCAGGGCCCTGTCCTGAACTGAGTTCCTGTTCCTAGCTCAGGAACAAGATCCTCCAGATAATGAAGTGTACATTGCCAAAGAGAAATGAAGTCTCTTGGTCAATCTGTTGAAGTCCTAGGATTCAAACACTCCTTTTGGGCCCTCCATCAGATCAGAAAACTTGGCTTTCCCATGTGACACAGAGACTGAAGGTTCTTCGGAAGGTGAGGATAATTCACCAGTTCCTGAGGTTTTGCCTTACATAAAGTGAGTGGTGATTTAAAACACAAAAACAAAAAACCATGATGTCCTAGAAAGAGGTCAAAGGTAATCCAGTAGGTTTGGGACTCTAAGGAGAAACAAATTTGGTGTACCCTCAGAACTTGCCACATCAACTTAACTCTTGGACCTGTCCAGGGTACTGAACTATCTTTGCTTGAAGTGATTTCTGACCCAGTTGACCAGAGCTTTCTGTTTCTGACCTACTATTGCCTTTGCCTACCTTGAACCCTGATCTCCTGACATCAGCTCATCGAATCTAAGCTACATTCACCTTTGACTTCAACTTGAAGTCAAATGACTTCACATGATCAAGTAACATGATCTCGCAACCTTCACTAATCATGCTAGCTCAAGTTTCCAGGAAGCAGTCATTGTATGATGGAAAGAGTTAAACTAGGAGTCCCAAGATCACAATTAGTCATCCACACTAACTAGCCATGTGACCATGGGCAAATTAATTAGCTTCTCTGTGCCAGATCTTCCTCATCAAAAAATAGGAAGAATAATATTAAAGAAAAATGGGTTTTTTTAATTTTATGGAGTCATATTTATTTGGGCTGATATTATTCCCAAGAGGTGATGGAGAGACATATTATGAGTATGAGCAGTCACATCATGAATTACAAACAGCAAGTGGTATAAAAGACATAGTCAGAGAAATGTATGGTCAGAAAAGGAAATAAATTAATCATGTAACAAAAGTGAGGGATGATAGATGTGTAACCCAAGAGTTGGATTGGTATCCTCAAAATATTGAAGTGCAAAGAGGAAAACACCCAGTTCTTCAGGTAGATTCTCTTTGAAAAGAAGATTAATTGAAGAACGTGAACAAAAAATTTACACAATATGATAAAGCATAGATGAGTTATAATCTGTATCAGAAGGGGAAATATTCACATGATGTAATCACAGATCCCTCTACTGCAATCATCACTTTTAAATCAATATTAATATTCAAGAAACTATGATGGGCACTGGGAATACTTAAAACAAGAGGAAAAGTAGGCCCTGCCATCAATAAACTTACATTTTACTTAGCGGAAACTAAAATAAATATACAAATAAATACATTCAGGATTATTGGACTTTTACATCAAGTGTATAACTATTTTTATTGTTTTATTTTTTCAAACAATCATCCAGCTTCTCTCCATCTCAACCCCCTCAACTACATTAAGAAAACCAATGCTGTTTTATACATGTATAATGAAACTAAACAAATGTCTACATTTGGCCATGTTTAAAAAAGTATGTGCCTCAATTGTGCAGTATAATTTGAGAAGTGAAAAGTACTAAAAAGAACAATCAGGACATGAGATATATATATATATATATATATATATATATATATATATATATATATATATATATATATATATATATATATATATATATATATATATATATATGTTATATTTGAAAGGTTTATATTTAAAAGAATTCTAACAGGTGAAGGTTTCTAGGCATGGGATAATAGCCTAAGCAAAAGCAGAACTGGTCATTGTTGGTGGAGCTGTGAGCTGATCCAACCATTCTGAAGAGCAATTTGGAACTATGTCCAAAGGGCTACAAAAATATGCATACACTTTGACCCAGCAATACTGCTTCTAGGACTGTACCCCCAAGAGATCATAAAAATGGGAAAGGGTCCCACATGTACAAAAATATTTATAGCAGCTCTCTTTGTGGTGACCAAAAACTGGAAATCAAGGGGATGCCCATCAGTTGGGGAATGGCTGAACAAGTTGTGGTATATGAATGTAATGGAATACTATTGTGCCATAAGAAATGATGAACAGGAAGACTTCAGAGAGGCCTGGAAAGACTGATATGAACTGATGCTGAGTGAAAGGAGCAAAACCAGGAGAATTTTGTACACAGCAACAACCATAGCATGTGAGGTATTTTTCTGGTAGACTTAGTACTTCATTGCAATTCAAGGACTTAAAAAATTCCCAATGGACTCTTGAGGCAAAATGCCTTCCACATCCCGAGAAAGAACTACGGAATTTGATCACAGAATGAAACAGATCATTTTCTTTTGTATTATGTTTTGTTTTGTTTTATGATTTCTTCCATTCATTTTAATTCTTCTGTGCAACATGACTAAGGTGAAAATGTATTTAGTAGGAATGTATGTGTAGAACCCATATAAAACTGTATGCTGTCTCAGGGAGGAAGTAGAGAAGGAGGAGGAGGGAGGAGAAAAAAATCTAAGATATATGGAAGTGATTGTGGAACACTGAAAACAAAATAATTTAATTTTTAAAAAAAAAGCAGAGTTGGACATGATAGCCCCAATGATTCATCAAAACATTGTTCCCAATACTCATTTAAGATCATAGAAATGGAACACAGAGAGGAATATTTTCTTTCGTTGCAAATAATTTAGTGTCTAGGATGAAAACGGTTTTTGAAAGATTGGAGAACAATCTTTCTTTAAAAAAATAATAATGCTAATTGCCATTGCACTAGCTTTGGTGCTAATGTAATATGGAGCTGGCCAATGAGGGTCCAGTCTTTAGAGCAAGCACAATCCTCCCTGACCGGTTCCAACTCACATGGAGGTTTAGTAAGCCTACTTCTAAGCATGCATAATGGAGGAGCCTCCTTTCCTACCCCCACTGGAGAGCATTCTCAGGTAACCTCTGAGTTTCTTGGAAGCTTAGTGGATGGTAATAAAAAGTATTTATTTTAATTGGCTGCTGAGTGCGCATACTGAATTGGAACTGTATGTGCATACAAAAGGTTAAGTTGATACACTTTGCTCTCTTGCCTCACTAGAAATTTCTCAGTGAAGATGAAGAACTAAAAAGAACTTTAACCCTCTCTCCCATTCAGCCACCATGTGTCCATGAATACATGGATCCTTTGTTCTTATATCATTCCTTCCTTCCAACTCTTAGGTTAATAAGTATCCTGAATTAAGAGCACCAAAGAAACTGGTGAGATCAGGAGATCTATCAAGAGATTTTCTCTCTATTGAAAATAATTTGATGTCCAATGTCAGTATTTAGAGCACAATTTTTATATAAAGATAAATATCATACTGTCATCAAACAGGAATAGACAATGCAAACAAATCACAAATTTCGGCAAAGAATAAACTAGCACACTTGAGCATAGATTGTAGGTTTTAAACATTCAAATAAGACATTTCTCTCCTTTGCAACTTGATAAAATATGTCATTCAAATATTTCATTCAGACCAGAGTATTCTAGCACATTAAGTGAAGATGTTCAGGCAAGATTGATCGTAATTAATCTTCAGGCAGAAGGAAATGATCTCTTGTAATTGTCATTACCACAGGACAGTGTTGCAGCCTGGACACATTTGGGTCAGAAGATGTGCTCTGTCAATAGCCTGGAGTCCAGAGTGAAGAAACTGACAAGAACAGATAAAGAGGCACCGGCTGGGTGGGAGTGAAATGAGTGAGCAGCCAAATAGTCATGGAGATGGAAAGAAACAAAGAAATCCAGCAAACAAGACCCAGAAAATCAGGCAGATATACAGGAAAATCAGAGCAATGAAGGAGGTCCCCACATAATGGAGGGTGTCTCTATCTGGCTTACTTTTAATAGTAATTGGAGTGATGGCTGTGCCCCTTCTTGTACCTTACAGAATTTGGGGGATTTGAGAACAAAGTTTTAAGAGTTACTTCTTTCATCTGAATAACTTGGTATATATCTGAATAACTATATGTATATATATATATATATATATATACACACATATATATACACACACACATATATACACACATATTTATGTATACATATACATATATATATATATATATATATATATATATATATATATATATATATATTAGATACAGCTAGTAATACAGTGGAGAGAAAGTTACACCTACAGTCTAAAAGACCTGAGTTCAAATCCAACCTAAGACACTATTTAGCTGTATGACCCTGAGCAAGTCACAACTTGCCATAAGGCAATTAACACATTGCCTAGAACACATTAGGTACTTAATAAATGCTTGTTTCCTTCCTTTTATATCTCTTCCAGTTTCTAGCACAGTGATCTGCACATTATTATAGACCATGAATGCTTATCGGAGTTCGTTTTGAACATTAAATGTGAAAACAAGAAAGTGAACAAGCCTTATATAGCACCTACTATATGCCAAACACTGGGCTAAGCTCTTTACAAACATCATCATATTTGATCTTCACAGCAACTTTGCAAGGTAGGTGCTATTATCATCCCCACTTTACAGTTGAGGAAACTGAGACAAAGAAAAGCTAAGTGACTTCAGCGGGTAATTTTTGGTGATTTATCTTGAGAGTATGGGCCAGGGTGCCCTGAATGTTTTTCTGGTATTTCCATAGACCAGGAGTTCTCAACTCTTTTGGGTCATGGACTTCTTTAATAGTCTAATGAAGCCTAAAAGGCCCTTTTCAGAACAGCAATTCTAAATGCATAAAATAAAATACATAGGATTACAAAGGAAACCTATTAAATTGAAATATAGACATCAAAATATTTTTTTAAAAGTTCATGGATACTAGGTTAAGAATCCTTGCTTTAGAGGCATGCCCTGAGGGATTCTATGCCATTTTGGACCAAATAGAAACATACAGTTGGTAAATATTTACCTTGTGGAAATAGGTCCAAATAACTACTGATTCAGATCTCCTTTTAGCTTTTGTTCACTTCTGACTTTACAATTAAAATCTAATCCAATCCAACAGGTATTTATTAAGTCCCTACTATGTGCAAGGCACTGCGTTAGCTGCTGGGGATAGCACAAGCCAAATTTTTTAAAAGTCCCTAACTTTAAGGCACTCACCTCTACTTTGTAAAATACTAAGGCAAGCATTGACAAACAACCTTTTTTTAGCCTCCATCAAGGTCTTAGCAATATGGCTATTGCAGAAGCATCAATACTTTCAGTCTCTGGGGTTGACCTATCCCCTCATAGCAATAGTCATAGTTTCGAGGAGAGTGGGGAAGGAGTTAGGAGAAAAGAGAGGTAAGGAACTCCTAATTTACCAGAAGAAAGCTTACCTCTGCCCTTTGAAGTGTTTAAGTAATGCTGTAAGGCTGTTCCTGTCAGCAACACTGGGGCCTGATGAAAGTCCTTTTAACACCTGATTTAAAAGGAGGAGGGGCTCTTTTCCCTCACAGTTCCCCAGACTGTATATATTGTGATCTCATCTCAAACATAGGAATGGGAAGTTGGGGAAAACTTCTATCGAAAAGCTGGTCCCACAAAGGAACTTGGTGAGTTTGGACACATAGGAAATACTCTTTGAAATGCCTGACTGGCCCTTCCTTGTGTCCAAAGAACCCAGGAAAAAGCAATTGTCATTGATTAGGGCTTTGCTGCAAGTATTAATTAAATTCACTCTCAGGTGGGACTCTGTGTTGCCTTTTCTGCTTCTGAAAGAAAAAAAAGGGTCCTAGAGGTTCAGGTGGAGGTGAAAGAGAGCGTTAAAGCTATTTGCACACTGGCACTAGCTCTATATGCTATAAATTGGCTAAGTGATTTTTTGTGAAGATTGTCCTGAGAACTTGGATATGAAGGAATCCATTGTTGCTCCCATGTTTCTGGAAAAGTCTTCTGAATGGGGCAAAGAAAGGAAGAGCTTTTATAGGCCTGTAAACATTTAGAGCTTGGATGATCTGCAAGCCAAAGATCTTACCAAGCTATGTTATAGGTGGAGGTTAGAGAGCTCCTCTGAGATAGCACTCCAGACCCTCAACTCATGAACTTGGTGATGAAACTTCTCAAAGGATGATCAGTTAACACCTCCATCGGCCCCAGTACAGATGCTTTTATACCCATTGTCTATTTTCAAAGTCAGCTTTCTTTGATGTAGTTCTGATGCCCTTCTGTACCTTTTGCCCTTTCCCTATCTTTATATATTCTCACTCAAAAGGAAAACTTTAGGAAATCATAAAATAAGTGCAGTTCCTTCCATTTTTCTTGGCCTCAATCTGTGATTTTATTGGTATAGACAACTTCCAATGAAGAAAGTTCCTCCACTGATGCAGACCAGCACCTTCTCTGTAACTCATAATCTAGTATGGTTGCCCAGAGGCACCAAGAGGTAGATGAGTGGTCCAAGGTCACACAACCAGTATCACAGAATATAAAACAAGAAATATAAACTCCCTGAGGTCAAGTTCTGGTTTTTTTTTAATTGCTCTTGTATTCCCAGATCTTAGTACAATCCTTTGCACATAGTAGGTCTTTAATGAATACCTATTGTGTTTGATTTCTGATTCAGATCAGATCAACTACTCTGATGCTATCAAATTATGCCCCAAATTAGGATTTAGCATGCAGTAAGTTTCTGGACTTGAGAAAAAAACTGTAAAGGAGTTGGAATTATTAATTCAAAATACTAAATGCTTTCTCAGTTTTTCAGGAGAGGAGGCTTTTCGTTTTAGTTTAGTCCCCATAATGCATTTTGTTGCATTTAACTCCTTTCAGGAGTTAAATTATTGATGTTCAACAATGTTTGGCCTCCCTATAAAGGGGAAGGGTGCTAATACTGCTCCATCTAGGAGCACCCTATGATCACAAAGGATTGCTTCTCTTCACAGAGACATCCTTGACTGGGTAATTTCCTATTAGATCTGCTCAAAAATATGGCACATGTTCTCCCTTTAATCTGAACCTATGCCTTTACACGTAGGATAGACCCATTAAGGGGCTTCCCAATAATCACAAAGCTAGTGTCTGAAGACAGATTTCAGTCTAGGTCTCAAGACAGTTTCTCATCAAGAACTCTACACCGCTACATTGAAGAACCTTCCATGTATTTTATAGCACACTTAAATAGAACCCTTATTACTACCTGTGTGACCTATGGCAGGTCAGTTCCCTTCCTTTGGTCTTTGCTTTCTTTTCTATAAAATGGGGCAGAGGGTTGACTTATCTGAGAGTAGGATGGAAGCATGTATAGTGTAAAGTACATATTGGCTCTGGAGTCAGAGAATCTGGATACAAATTCCATTTCTGCTCCTTGCTACCTGGGACAAGTCATTTAATTTCTATGGGCCTCAATTTCCTTATCTGTAAAATGAGGGAGTTGGATTAGATGGCCTGTGAGGTTCCTTCTAAATTAGAATTATGATCCTTGTAACTAGATGATCTCTTGGGTCAATTCTGGATTGAAATCTATGGTTCTACGCTAACGTTCAAAAGTGAATTCTTCAAAGCGGAAATGAAGGAATTTGACTTCAAGTCCTAGCCAAAAAAGGGAGGGGTTAATAGTAGGAAAAATAAAATGTTACATCTTTATATGGTTGAATCACTCCACTAAGATGTAAATTCCTTGAGGTAAAGGTCTGGTTTCATTTTACTTTTTTATTAGCAGGACCCAGTACAATCCTCTGCACATAGTAGGTGTTTAATAAATACTTCTTGGTTTGGATCACACTTTGATCAAGAGAACCTACACTTCCAAAGTGCCATTTGAGTTAAGTTTTGAACTTCTACTAGTATGATATCTTGGCCCCTACTCCTACTCTTTCTGTCATCCAAATGGACAGACTATTTGCCTTGCACATGTTTAATCCCTGTGTTGGGCAGGGAAACAGGAAAGGATCTTGCTGAAATTGTCCCAAGGCAGTGCAGAGTGTCTAGTTGATAAACCAAGGATAGAACATTAGGAGATTAGTGTTTAAGTCAACTCTGTTTTGAGAATCCTAGGAGGAAGGGGAAAAGATTATTATTAGTTTGTGCCAGCTCCTAGGGATCTGCCCTTGTTTTGAATGAAATACACTGTTAAAAAAAACAACAGCAAAGCTTGGTTCTGTCAGTCAGCAAGCATTTATTAAGCTTATAGGCAAGGTACTGCTAAGTACTAGGAGTACAAAGAAATGCAAAAACACAGCCTCTGCTCTCCCTCTAAGAGATCACTTTTTCCCCTTCCCCACGCCTAAGAAATCCTTCAGTCCCCAGATGAAGCAGACAGATGGGCTATTCACTCCATGATTCCCATTAAGTCTTTAACTTCACCAATTATTGCAATTCCTAAATGTAGGATGGTAAAGAATTGAATCATCACTTTGTCCTCACACATTTTCACAAAAGAAAATGTGGGATAGAGGATGCAGGGATAATAATTCTTGAAAAGTGATTTAGCAATTCCAACCCTCCCAAAATATCAAAGCTCAAACAGGTCACTAAGAAAGGATCTGCCTAATACTTGCAGTTATAAGCACACCCAACCTACCTCATCTTAAATTTTTTTTGTCTTTTACTTTGGGTGCCTGCCTAGAGGTTGAGGTTAGTTGATGGCAATCTCTGGTCCTCCAACACTGTTTACCACTTGTCTATAGAGGCAGCCAGGAAACAGACAGCTCCAAGGATCTGTGTCTATTTCAGCCCCAGTCACCTTCCTGAATGAAGGCGAAGCACAAATAAATGCCCTGATAGAGCACCTGTCATAGAGTGAGCTTAACATACTTTACAGACGTGACCTCATCACCATTTCCAGAATCCTTGGGTGGAAAGGGACATTGAGACAAAAGAGAGGGCACCGGCTTCTAAACTCCCTTTGCCAGTGGTGAGTGAACCAAGATATGACCCAAAAAGAAGCAATTCTGAGCAATGTGAATTTCTACCTCATCATTTACCTGAATGTTTGGAGGAAGAAAGGCATAGAGACAAAACCGGGACAACTGCAATAGCTGAAAACCACCCTTTGAAGAGACTAAAATGAACATGGGCATCTGGCTATTTTTAACTTTCCAGAGCATGGGCATTAGACAAAAGTTATGTTGTCATCACACATTTATTATGCATCTCTTCTAAGCAAAGCACTGTTCTATATTCCAGAAAGACAAAAATAAATGTAGGTAACCGTCACTGCTCTCAGGAAGTTTACATTCTACTGGAGATTAAAACACGTAAACAGATTAATAAATACAAGGTAAGGGATGGGGTAGGGGAGAAATGAAGAATACTAATCGCAAAGGGGTTTTGTGTCTCAAAATAGAGTGGGTAATGGAACACCATTGATTCAGTACAAGGAAACATGAAGCACATTACAAGGCAACAGAATAAGCTTAGTTTATTTAGGTGTCTTACTTAAAAAATGATAGTCATGGAAGATGGTGAAAACAGGTCAGATCCAATGGGACCTAGCTAGAATTGCATGCACAAAACTAGTAAGTCTAATGGGTTTTTACAGGGTTTTCATGTGGGTCAAGTGGGACCAAACATTGGGTGGAAGGATAGAGGAGCCTGGACCTGGGGACTGGTGCTGATTCATGCTAATCAGAAGTTGGAAAACTCCTGGGATATTGTTGGTCACTCAATCGTGGGAAAGGAGCTTTGGACAGTTCCTGGTGGTCTTAGCAGGGGTGACTCAAGGGTTTTGAGCTTTTCCAGGGCTTCTTCATGTCACTGGGTAGGAAAGCCACTAAATAATAATCCTAATAATCTGGGACAGTTTTCATTAGGCTGTAGCACCTGAGTAGGTTTTGAGGGAAATTAGAGTTTCTAAGCAGCTGATCCAGTGCATTCTGGGTTTGTGGAAAGCCTGAGTAAATGCAGAGGTGATGATAGATTGAAGAGTCTAAAAAACCAGACAAGTAAGCCAGTTTGGCTGGACTGAAGAGCACATATAAGGCTATAATCGGAAATAACTCTAGCATGCTACATTGGAGCCACATTGAGAAAGGCATCTAAAGTCGAGCTGCGGAATATGTGTTTTATTCCCAAAATACTAGGAAGCCACTCGTGATACTTGAGCCTGTCTATCCTACTCGTATTGTTAAGTCTCACTCTAGAATTCAACAGTTGTTATAGAATAAAGCCCCACAATGGAGGAGATGTGACGGGCTATCCCAAAGAATCATACTCAAGAATATGAATTCTTGGCTTCCATAGTCTCCTAAACTCTGGAAAGAAAGAGTTCCTGGTGAGCTTATGGAGTCAGCAGATCAACCCCCAGAAAATCCCAGGAAACACCCAGTGGCCAGCTTCATCCTCTTGCCTCCCTCTCATGCTTTGGGAGTTGGGTTCCATAAGAACTTAACCTGAGAGAGGCCATATTAAATAACTCCACTTCTCTCCACCTACATCCCAGGATTGCTGTGAGAGGAAAGGAAGATAATATTTTTAGGCATTTTGCAAACTTTAAACTGCTATATAGATGTTAATGATTTTTATTTTGGGGATGGGAACTAGACCCATGATTTCACAGGTATAAGGAACTCATGAATGAAAAAACTCTGTCAATGCAGTTCAGCACCTTCTAGGTGCACTGAGAGTGACTTGCCCAGGGTCACACAGCCAATACTGTCAAGTATTGGTCTTCCTGGCTTCTCTCAACCATGCCAGACCAAGTCTCTGGTTTTACTTCATGCTGCTCATGCATCATGCATTGTGGAAACTCTTAAAGGTCACAGCTTTACAATAGATTGTATTCTGTTTCCCGATGAATATCCTGTTTGTTGCCCAAGTTAAATTTTTAATATTCTAGTGAATGAGTAATAATCACCTAGAGCTCTCAAATCAATAAGATGGAGGTTGGCCTATTACAGCAGCTCCCAACTCTTTTGTTCTGTGCACCCCTTTCAAAAACTGTGTTGTAAACCCCCAGGGTAATCTAATATACTATTCGTAATATCCTTTACAATTATTTGCTGCTTAAAGCACCATTAGTCAGTGAGCCAATAAACATTTTTAAGCACTTCCTATGTGCTAGGCAGAATTGTTATCATGAACCCCTTGGACCATCACTGAGACCCACTAAGTAGGAACTACTGCCCTGCTACAGACCCATAAAGGAAAGTCGTCTAGTACAAATAGAAGTAGAAGAGGGAGGTCTTTTTTCCATCTGGCTCCAGAGGGTGTACCACCAGACACTACAGAACTCTAAGTAGAAAAGAGAGCTAAATGAGAGATGAATCTTCTGGGCAGTGATACCCACTACTGTGGTTTTCCTGTATTGTTTCCTTCAGCCTGAACTGTCACCAATCTCCTCCTAATTCAGCTTTCAAAATCCTGTTAAAAAGCCAGACACTGGTACATTGGCAAGAGCACTGGACTCAGAGACAGAATAGGGTTCTATACCTGGCTTAAGGAAAGGCATTTAATTAAATTCAACAAAGATGTAGTAAAGACTTTGTATATAAGTAGGGTGCTAAGCACTAGGAATGTAGAAATAAGTAGGACACTATCTCTACCCTTAAATTTCTTATAAACTATTAACAATAACATAAATTAGGATATGTGTATAAAGGGACATAGAAAATGCTATGAGAAACTTGGTTTTTAAACTTACTTCCATTTTAGCTCAGTTGGGGGTCAGGGTAGGGACTTAGTGGCAGAGAAGTTGAAGGAGGTGAGGATCATGGGAAACCTCATGGAAAGGGGAGCAACAGAGGTGATCCTTGAAGGATGGGTAGAGATTCAGCCTAGGCTTTAGTATTTCTCTTTGCAAGATGAAATGTTCAGACTAGATTATCTTAAATCCCTTCCAGGTCTAATGATCTATGGTTCTAATCATGATCTGTTCAAACAATGTCCCTTCCAGTGATGCAGAGGGGAACCTATCCATTACTGCCCATCCAAAGCAATCTTTGACTATGCTCTCCTATAAATTCCCCTTGAGGGGTTTACTCAATAACTGAGATCGTTCCTTAAGTTCCCCTGATATCTTGAGGATACCAATGAACCCAACGTGATGATACTGACTTGACCAAGCCAACTCCTTTTTTATTAGACTTTTTACTGCTAGTCTAATTTCCTTTGCAATCTTTTTTTTTTCAATAAGTTTCAGCTCATGTCTCCTAGAGATGTCACCACTGCTTTTAAAGGTAATCCCCAACTTTAATTGTTTGGAGTCTATATGTCCCATGACTTATAGCAATGCAAGTATCACCTAAGTATGTTGATATTAAAAAGGGGGTTGGGGCTCAGAATATGCTCATTGATACATAGTAAAGAATTACAAAGTCTTTTATTAGGAGATACCTTTCTTTGACTAGTCTACATATTTCCTCCATAATGGTAATAGCAGCAAAGAATTCAAGGAACTTAAAAAAAACAACTCCATTGGAAACTGGAATCCAAAATAAATAGAAATTTGGTTTCTGGGTAGCTTTTTAACAAATTGGTATTATAGTACCTGACCCACCATCTTAGGGCTACTAGTGCCTTTTAATAAATTTCCTAGAAGAAAAAATCTCCTTTTGAAATTATGATTTCTTTAAAAATGATAATCCCTGCCAGGAAACGACACTGTAAGTGACCCTGACCTGATGCAAAGTGATTGATTCTAATTTGGGAACTTAGTACATTAGAGGAAAGCAAAAGCTCTTGAAAGTTTTGAATCTGGGTTAGGTAAAACTCAAATTGAGAATCCCAAAATAACTTGGGATCTTTGTTGGATACTAAATGAAAGAGGTCAGAGTTGTATCATCTGCATGCCAACATAAACAGTAATGCAAGATTGCAATTACATGGAGACCAGGGAAGGAGCTGCTAATATTGGAACTAGAAGTCATCTCCTGGCATAACTTGCCTCTCCCTGTTATTAAAACTACTTTGCCTGTGCCAAAATAGGTTAAAATGTTGCTTTACAAAATTTACAAATACTCTTTAATCTGTTGGGGGATAAGAGATGGGAGATTGTATCAAAAACTCTTGAGCTCAGCCAGACTCTTTGGACTTGGTCATGGTACCAAAGGTGCTTTTTCACCCTAGAAGATTCCTCCACCCTTCACCCCATTTGTATCATTGATGAGTTCCTCCCAGAACCTCCATTTTGGGGAAAGACCCAGGTCAGCCATCCTTCACCCCTCTCCAGGCTCTCTTTTAACTCCCCAGGCTTTACTGCCATGACCTAGGATGGGATCCTTCTCCTTCTCTAACCGTTTCTTCTCTTTTTTATGCGTTTGTCTTCTCCAACAAGAAAACAAACTCCTGGAAGGCACTGTCTTCCTTTTTTTGCTAGTGTTTGAATTCCTGAGGCTTAAAACAGGAGTTGGCACAAAATAAATACTTAATAAATGCCAGTTGCTTGTTGATTTGTTGACTTGACTTTATCCAATAGAATGTAAGCTCCTTGAGTAAGTGCTATTATCTTTTTTCTCCCAGAACCTGGAATAGTGCTTTGTACCTAGTAGCTGTCTAATAAACGACTTCTGCTGAATTGAATCTTCTTTAGTGGGAGCTACATTGGGTATATTCTCTTATCACATTGGACTTCGGTGTTGTTTTATACTGCTGGATGCTTTTAAAAGCATCTTCTGAAAGTGCAAGAAATTTGTTCTGGTTTTACTCATTTGGGCCTTGCTCCCCATTAAAAACATATTTAATTGATGATCTATAAGGACCTTCCTCTGATTCATAGAGCTCTCATGAACTGCTGCCTTACTTAGAAGTTATGTTGGTCTGAATTGTCTGCTTAGGCAAACTTCATCTGTAAAGATTGTTCACTTTTAGTGACATTTCTAAACCTAGGGTTCAAAGGAGCAAGATAGTTTTTTTTATTATTTGAAAAACCAGCAGGCAGAGATGAATTTTTTAAAAAATAAAATGATAATATATTACATTTATTTAATTCCTCTCATCAATGGATCTCAAAATCCTTTAATTTAATTTTACAACACTTTTCAGCAAGAAATTAGTAGCAGAGCTAGAATTAAGAATATTACCCAGTACAGATGTATTTACACCAAAGGTAAACAGTTTCCTGGGCAGGAGAACTGTTTCTACCAACAACCTAAGATCTGAGAAATGTTTATGGTGGTGAGAACACTTCTCCTTTCCTGATGAAGCTGGAAAGATTAGGTAGTAATGTCTCTTTTCCTCCCCCCAAAATAATTAGTATTAGTGGGTCAGTCAAAAAGGGTAT
The DNA here is from genome assembly GCF_028372415.1 of Notamacropus eugenii. Lineage (NCBI taxonomy): Eukaryota > Metazoa > Chordata > Mammalia > Diprotodontia > Macropodidae > Notamacropus > Notamacropus eugenii. The sequence goes on along the minus strand of NC_092872.1, from coordinate 218,316,855 downwards.
AAGGACTTCTGGAAATTCTTTCCTGTAGACTAAAGGTAAAATGCCCAAGAAAGGGGCACAAAAATCAGTCCACAATCATTTATTAAGTGCTCAATAATACGTGCCAGGCACTGTACTAAACTATAGGGAAATGTGAGCATGCAAGCTCGCTCACACACACACATGCTCACACGCACACACTATCACCACCACCACCACCACTACCAATAACACCAACAGCTAATAGACCTTGTGCTCAAGGAGCTTAGGGAAGGCCCCCTCTTTGGAGGGCTTTTCCATTGGGGTCTGTGTATCTCTAACACATAGCATAGTGCCTTGTTCCCAACAATCACTGTTTGTTGAGTTATTGGAGAACTGAATTTGGCTAGAGAGTGTACCTCACTTTGCAGCTCCCGTAGTCCTCAAAACAAAGTAAAATGGATCATTATCTTTTAGGTTTAGATTTTTTTTTTTACCTATTTCTAAACTCAGGAGATGTTTTTGTATATATTACCTAAACATATTGAATAAGTATTTCCAGCTTGTCTTGTATATCTCGTTTGCACACAGTTGTTTGCATGTTATCTCCCCCATCAGATGGTGACCTCTTAGAGAGCAGAGATTGTCATTTGCCTTTATTTCTAAGCATGTATAACCCCCAACCCTTAGCACAGGGTTTGCCATGGCAGGTATTTAATAAAAGTTTATTATTTAACCAACTGAGATGGGAAAAACTGAAAACTGCTTTTCTCCTTTCAATTTCAAACATATGATAAAATCCGTGGTTATCTGATGGTCTTTCGATTGGCCTTCTGCCCTCTTACCTTTCCTGTAGTTATTATTCAGTTGTTTTAGTCATGCCCAACTCTTCATGACTTCATTCTTGGCAAAGGTTCTAGAGTGGTTCAGGTTTGCCATTTCCTTCTCCAGTTCATTCAAGGTTTCTTAAACTTTTTCCACTTGAAGTCCCTTTAGTGATGTATGAGGAACTGACTTGGTTAGGGTCATGCAGCTAATAAGGTCTGAGGCAGGATTTGGACTCAAGTTTTCCCAACTCTAGGCCTGGCACTCTATCTACTACGCCACTTAACTGCTCCTCTTTCTTTTATGGAGAAACAAAAATAATCATCACATTGTGTGACATGCCCAGGATGAATTCTATTTAACTTATTCAACAGTCTAAAATTTCAATCTGTGGTGAAACTACCTTATATTCCTGTTTAAAACCCTCATTAAATTCTCTGTTTAAATGTTTTTTTTAACTTACAACATTCTGTATGCTTTGATTATTTTATGGTTATGCCCTTTTGACAGTGGATTTCCCCTAAATTCATGGGGTTTACAATCTTTACCATGTGTCTTCATTCTACTATTCTTACCCATGTCTTTCTACAAGTCACTCTCTGAGCATCTGTTTAATGCACCAGAGGTCTTCTACTGAGGTGAATACACCCCCTCGCCCCCACCTATTACCTCTAGTAGTCTCTTTAATAGAAAGAAGTTTTGAGCTAGTATCTGTTTCAAATATGCACCAAGAAAATCAGTGCTGGAGACAACACAATACTGATCATTTTTCAAGATTCCTTAAATAAGGAAAGATACCAAATCATGAGAAAAAATCCATAAGCAGTATTATGACCCAAAAAGGTGATAGATGGGAGTGTTAATAGTTAATAAGTCAAGTTTTATTTTTTAAAATCACCTTTATAAGAACTACACATATATCAAGGACATCCTTTATAAAAGTATGAAAAGAGAAGAGGCTGGTTTCCACAGAAAATTTTCTACAACAAACCACATCTTTATAATCAGACTGAAGAAAGTAGAAAATATAAGAGCCTGTTGTGTTGGTTGTTTGTGGATCAACTAAAAAAATGCTTTGGTAGAACAAATCATGCATATGGTAAAAATATGCAAGATTCTTTGAAAAATACATAGAAATGACTATCGTCAGTGATACTATTCAGTCAATCAGTATTTATTAAGCATCTACTACGAGCTAAGTACTAGATTCTGATTATTCATAGCAAGCAAAGCATAAAACAGAGTGGCACGTGTTTGCCAAAGACATTCTCTACTGTCATGAAGGGTGTCTGGGAGAGGGACTCCCTACAGGAGTCAGTACCTCAAAATGTTTGCACCACAGACAGAACATTACAGGGCCTCGCTCACTTAAATCCGATTCACTTGCAAGTCATGGCATCATCTTCCTGATGTTGTGGGCCTCTTCAAGAACAAAGGATAAACCACACAATCTATGATGTAAGTAGTATAAACATTTTGGGGGGTATAGACCTGTGTTTTTATCAGAACTGACAATACCCCATATGGAAACTCCTCCTCTACTGACAGAGAGCTGTTCTGCAACTTTTAGTCCTAGAAAATTTAATGGGGATACTGAGAAGTCAAATGGCTTCCAATTGGTCACTTGGGTAGTATGTGTCAAGGACAAGATTTGTGTTAGGACTTCCCAACTCAAAGATCAGACTTCTGTCCACTATGATAGACTGTCTGTCATACCCATTTGACAGATGGGGAAATTGATATTCTGAGAAGTTAAGAGACTTGGCAAATTCACAGTACTAGCAAGCGTCTCCAGTGGGATTAAAATCTCATGTCTCCTGACTCCAAATTCTTTACCATACTACCTCTGAGAAAGGTTTAATAATATGTTAGAAGGCCATATGAGGAAAATAAATGGTAAAATCAAATTTTACCACACACACATTGATATTGCAAGCCTGAGTCCCAATCCTGCTTCCTTAAGGCTATATAAACCCCACGAAGCATTTTTGATACTGTGAAGAGAACCTAGATGAGTTCCAAAGAATGTGTTCTAATCAAAGTGAGCAAGCTAGTTTAGAACTAGAATGAGCAGCTATCCCATTTTCATAAAAGTATCTTTTGGAGATTTTCTTTTTATAAAAATCACAAGGAATCTTTCTGAAATAGCGATACATATATATATATACATATATACATATATATATACATATATACATATATACATATATACATATACATATATACATATATATGTATATTCTTTTCTACCATCTCTTGGATCAAATCACTTCTTTCCTCCTAGACACCTAGATCCTTATATCAAGCCATGTTTTGCCCTTTCATTTATTTATAGTATTTCAATTATATAGAATTTCATTGATGTGATGACTGCCACTACCAGCACCAAGGCAACCCCTCTATAATTTAGCAGGTAGCTTTGAAGAGTTATTATAGCCAAAAAAATCATTTACTTATTTATAATATGTTAATACATCAATAACCCATAGTTTCTTAAGTAAGGGGAATTCCCTCTACCAACCTGCATCCTACAGCTAAGTGACTTGTCCCTGTCAACACAGCTAGAGTTAAAAGGAAAGGGACCTTGAAATTCACAAAATCCAGTCCTCTCATTTTACAGATTGGAAAATTGAGGCACAGAGAGATTAAATAACACATTCAATGACATGGCTAAAAACTGTCTAGGTGAGATTTGAACCCAGATGTCCCCAACTCCTGCCCCAGAGCTCTATCCACTAAAGGATGCCTTAAACTTCAGATGTGAGAATTGAGCCTAATTTTTTCTGACCTCATGTCCAATGCTCTACCATGCCAAGCTATTTCTTGACATATTTGTCATAGTCCAACAAAATTCCATAGCCTACAAGTTGCTTTCTTGTATATTTTCTGGGGATGAAGAATTTGTGTCCATTCAAATGGAATGTTAAAACTAAACTGCATCATGTTCTAATCAGTTTAATTTCTTCATCTTGTACAGGGAAGCCAATATCCATTAAACCCTATCATCTCTCTCTTATTAGAGGTACTCTGCTCAGTTGGTGCACTGAGATGGTAAGCTCTACACGGTAAAGGTTCATTTTATTGGATCAGTTTCTAGCACATTGTGGGTGCTTAATAAATATTAAATAGCAACCATCTTAATTACTGGATTACATCATAGATGTCTTAGGGTATGGTATAAATAATAGAGTGACGATTAGTGTGAGCAGAGTGTCAGAGTGCCAATTGTAAAGCAGGTTTTAAATAATACTTTTGGTGGTTTCATATTTAATGAAGACATCCTTTTCCGTATCAGGTAAAACTTTCTAAGATCTTGCAGCCAAAAGATCTGAGGCTGAGTCTCTGTTCCTGTGCTTATTAATTGTGTGACTCTGGGCAGGTCTTTCACCCTCTCTCTGAGTCTGTTGAAAGAACAGCCCTTTTCTAATGACCTTACAGAATTATAGCAAGAAAAGTGCTTCCTAAGCCTGAAAGCATTAGAAATATGTGAGCTATTATTCTGGGCTTGCCCATAGCCCTTTTTCTCATGAAATCTATTTCCTACCATGAGGTGTGGCTTTGTTTCAGTAAACCAGCCATGCCTTTGAAGGGTGAGGCAACAAGGTTCCTTTTTGCAAGCCTGTAAGAAATACCTCCTGCAGAACCCAGTGTGACAGCCATATGCATGATTTCCATATTAAGCTTGCCCCCTCTAAGCTCATGAGGAGGCCCCTTTGTAGTAAGCAGGATATACTAGCAAGCTAATGTGGGTGGGCCATTAGCAGTTGGTAGAAAGCAGAGGACTAACGTTTATTAACAGTTGGTAGATAGCAGAGGACTAACTCTCTAGATAGACCTCCAGCAGGAGGCTGTGCTATCTTTAGCTAAGCAATCCCATCCATTCAGTCCATCCTTATTAAAGCCAAGCACAATACTATTCAGTTGGGTAGCTCTGATAAGAACCTCATTGAACAAACAGAAGATAATGGCTTTCTTGCCTTCATCCTTATCAGAAAGCACCGGTCAAGTCAATTGATGGATCCTCCACCCCTCCAACAGCAGGTTCATTAAGTCATAATTCTTGGATGAAAGTCAGAGTGAGGAACTTCTCTCTACAGTAATCATCATTCTGCTGACAAGTTTTTTAAGACATGCATCACTCTGCTGATTGGATCTTGCCCCAGTCTTATCACTAACTTCCCAATAAATTCTTCCTGTGATCCAACCATTATTAGGTACACCATACATTCTTTGCTCTTTCATGCAGGTGAAACTAGGTGATGCTAAAGTCCTTCAAATGTAAGATTGAAAGTTGAACAAGACATTGGACGTTGGGAGCATCCTGACTGTTTCTTGCCTCATCCAACATCAAGAAGTCAACCAATAGGTGGAGAAACAGTGGGGAAGCTAAAGTATTCAATTGTAAGTTCCATGAAGGCAAGTATTACTTATTATTTAAACTTTGTATCCCTCTATTACCTTTTCTAATGCCCTACAAAGTAGGAGCATAATATATAGGCTCATAAAGAGATGGAGGGTAGCTCAGAGGTTATTTCATCCAGTCCCCTTTTCCTACAGATGAGGAGGCAAGCTCAAATTGGTGAATTATTTGCCAAAGGTTGCACAGATTCTGAATGGGTTTTAAGACAGGTTCTTCAGCACTAAATCCAGTGTACCTTCTACTTTCCCTATACCACCTCTGTAGGATTTTTCACATCTTTCCAGGACATTTGTGAGAGCCACACCGCACAAGAATCAGAAGATACATTGGAAGTAAAAACAGTGTCCATGTCATGAACCAGTCACCAAAAAATTCTGAGAGACAAATATCTGGGCAAGAGCTATCACAGACACAGAAAGGGGAAGGAGGAAGTGGATGTACCAACAGACAATGCCCTTCCCTCCCAGAGGATATCAAGGTCCCAAATCTGCAGAGAGGGAAGAGGTGACATGACCATGGTTCCTCTGAAGGATGGGTAAGATGTTTGAAGAGCTTTGTTAAGAACTTGAAAACCAGACACCAGTAAGGAGTTCTCTTACTGGCTTCATTCTTCTCACAGAATCTGAGTTGGAAGGAACTTTAGAGATCTTGGACTAAGCAGAAGTTCTTAACATGAGGTCCAGGAACCTGTATTCTTCCAGTATTTTTGGTAATTATATTTTGGTAAAATTTGTTTTTGTCGTAAATCTGGATGTTTTATTTTGTGAATTTAAAAATATCATTTTGATAAAGGGTACGTAGGCTTCACTACACTGCCAAAGGGTTCCACAATCCAAAAAAGGTTAAAAACTCTTGGATTAGAAACAGCATGTTGCAGTGGATAGAGTGATGGACAAAGAGTCTGGGACACCTGGGTTCAAATCCTGATTCAGATATTTGATGAGCTGTGTTACCTGGAACAAGTCACAACCTTCTTGAGGCTCAGCTTCCTCCATAGTAAAGGATTGTTGCTCAGTCATTTCAGTTATGTCCAACTAGTAATCCCATTTAGGGTTTTCTTGGCAAAGATACTGGAGTGGTTTGCCATTTCCTTCTCCAGCTCATTTTACAGGTGAGGAAACTGAGGCAAAAAAGGTTCAGTGACTTGCAAGGTCACAGAGCTAATAAGTATCTGAGGCCATGTTTGAACTCAGGAAGATGCGTTTTTCTGACTCCAGGCCCGGCACTCTATCCCCAGCATCACCTAGCCACCTCACCCCAGGAAAATAGAAATAAAAATAACACTTCACAGATTTGTTGTGAGGATCCATGACATAATCTATGTAAAACTAGCCATGTAAATTCTATCTGTCTCATCCAACTCCCTCATTTTCAGATGAGGAAATGGAGAGAAAGACAGTACCTTGCCCAAGATCACTCAGCTAGTAAGTGGCAGACAACCCCACATTGCCTTCATTCTCACGTCTAGTGGTCTTTGCACTGTACCACCCTCCCTCCTTGGATGACATGACATTACTTAGGTAAAATAGACAACCCCTTCCATGGGAGTTATTAAGTAATACTCTCATTTTTCCAAAAGCCAGAGCAGTCACTGAGGTACTTTAAGAAGAGCTGAACGGGACCTTGAAAGAGAACTAGTCCAGCCTTTTCCACTTCGTTTTATGGCTAAACAGGGAGTCTAGACATGTCAAAAAGGCAGTCTACAACTATCTTAAATATAGCTAGAACCAGGTTAAAATAGAACTGGAAAATATTAAAATACAATAGAACATAGATAATGTTAATATGTGGTTTTCTAAATCAATATGTAGCTCACATGTATCCTTATGCATGGTTTTGTGGCCCCATTTCTTCTTGTATCTGACACCACTGGTCTAGACCCATAAGTTTACTGATATAGACATCTCCCAATGAGGAAATTCCCTTAACCAATGCAGATCTGTAGATGGTTGCTCGAGACAAGACTAGGACTTACCCAGGGTCCTACTGCCAGTACGTGTTAGAAGAGAGATTTAAATACAAGTCATCCTGCTTGTTACCAACCATGCCGTGCTACCTCCTCTCGTTCTTTTTGTAGATGAAAACCAGAAAAGCCAAGAGAAACTAGGTGAGTTTCAGCCCAAAATCATACATAAAAGAAATAGCAAAGCCTAGAATCAGACTCAGGTTTTCTGACTCCCAGTCCCATGCCCTGAAAAACATCACCCTGCCTTCTCAACTGTCGATCCATTTTACAGACAGGCCAGCTGAGGTCTTGGGTTTGTTCTGGCTTCCAGAGGAAATCACTGGCTGAGTAGGCATCCCTAACCAAAGAGTAGGTCGTCTGGTTGAGGTCAGGGAATGGGAGGAAAACAGGTGAGTTGGTTTAGCTTGTACTCCCCCTACATGGAGAAGCCACACATAGGAGCAAAGAGAGAATAAACCTGCATAACACTGCTCCCCTGATGAAAACTGCTCAGAAAGGTTAAAGTTTAATTCCAGGTGTTATATAGAGTACAATGGTTTTGTTTATGGGACTTTTAACGCATTATTTTCAGCCATAAAGAGAGAATTATCCGTAACAATCAGAGTCTAGGTGTACTTAACACCTGCCGCCCTCTGAAGTCCATGAACTCCAGATTCACATGTATGGGGCTAACCCCAAAGACAGGTTTCCCTGCAAAAATTTATCTCCAGCTTGTTGAAGTTTCTGTGGAATGACCAACATATGCATAATACTTCTTTTGCAAAGCACATTACATATATTATCTCATTTGAGTTTCACAACAACTTTACTATTCTCATTTTACAGATAAGTAATCTGAAACTAGAGATGTTAGGTGACTTATGCAAGGTCACACTATAAGTGTCTGAGGCAGGATTCAAACTCAAGTCTTCTGTCTCCAGATCCAATATTCTATCCACTATGCCTATCCATCTTTCATGACCTACCTCAAATGCTACCTTCTCCATAAAGCCTTCTCTGACCTGCCACCCACTCCCATTAAAAGTGTTACTCTTTCCTTGCATTTTACATGGCAGTTTTTACTTCTTTAATTCATGTATACTTGGAGTTGTAGCTATTTGTGTTTATCCCCCTTAGACTGTCAGATCTATGAATGCAAGAACTATATCTCTGTATCATCCCATGAGCCCTAGTGTTCTACACAAAGCACATGCTTAATAAATGATTTTTAGTTGAATTTAATTTAACTAAAGGTAATGGCTAGACCATTTGTTTAAAGCATCAAGTTTCTGCATCATTACTGTCACGGGGTAATCGGCAACTAGGGCAAAAACTAATAAAAAAAATCTGCCCAGTACATCAAGACATAAGTTATGGTCTTTCAGACTGCGATATTAGTCCTTGAGGTCTGGAAGATAAGAGACAGCCTTGGCAATTACAGTGCCTATGAGTCTACATTTAGAATTGTGTCTTCATCCACATTCTTTCCATACAGCTCAGAGGTTCCTGGACCCTGGAGTTCCTTCAGATGGGTCATTCCCTTTGAAACACTCACAGCCAGGCTCCCTAAAGAACCTAGGGTTATACATTCTCAGCTGAGGTAGCCAGACTCTAAGTATGATTTTATCACCAAGTTGCCCCAAAAGGAAGTTCCAATTGAAATTTTTCGAATGAGAAGGATCACCATCTCCAGAGATATTCTGTCTTTGGCATGGGGCAGGTAGATAAATTCTTGTCGAGAAATCTGATCCCACCTCAGTCAGCTGTGATCAGTAGTCATTGGTTCCTGCCCCTGCTCTGACAGTTGGAATACACTGTCTTTCAGTGAGCACCTTCTAGACAGGTTAGTGTCTTCTTCTCTCTCCCAATCTCATATTATTCTTATTCTATCCACCCCTGCTATCCTTCTGGTTTCTTTTACGATGATGCTAGCTTTTCAGTTTTCCTTTAGCTCCTTACTCTTTCTCCCTCTCCCAAACTACCTCCTGTGTTTTCCCTAAATCGCTAACCTCTTTTCTTTTCTCTGATTCTGTCACCTTCGTGTAAACCCCATCCCTTCTAGTAGCAGGAGATATGTAAAATACATACTTCCTGGTAATTTAAATAAGACATGAGGTCACATTCTTGGCTTGTGATGAATTATAAGAATGAAAATGGAGACATAGGAAACTAATTAGCAAACACCTGTGGACCTGTCTCTCATTTCCCTTATGGTCTACTTCCATTCTCTTAACTTTGGTCTTCAGAGGTTTTATTCTGCTTTATTTTTTGTTATATTTCCTCTTGAAGAGGGAGGAGAAAGAGATGTCACAAGGAAAAGTGAGGGACTTGGTTTGTTCCTCCCTAAAACCATTTCTGAGCCTTGGACAAACAGCTCAACATTTAGATTTGTAATGGCAACAAATGAACCTCCCTCCATTTCTTCCCAGTTTGAATCAATTCCCACTCCACCCCTCAATGACCAGGCTTCTACAACATGATTCAGAAATAGGAAGATGGTATATTCGAATGGCGAGTGGAAATCAACACTACAGAACCTTCCTGCTTAGTCTCATGTATGGGACCAAACCCAAAACCTTTCTGGACCTTAGCTTCAAAAGTAAGAAGTGAAAAGGGAGGGAACTGGGGGGTGAGGGGAGGTAGTGCAGATTGCAATCTTAGTGAGACCTGAGAGGAAAGTTCCTGAGAAAAGCAATGTGCTTCTCATAAGCCCCATGGACCAAAGCCAGTTCCCTCCAAGAGGATTCTGAGATTTAAGCCTTGTCCTATGCAAGGAAATTCATTAAAGAGCAGCGATTGGAATAATTGTTTCACTTACTGTTTCTGTTTTCCAGACGGTTGTCCTTGTTTATATCTGTGCTTCTAAAACTTAAGGTTATCTTGCTTCCTTACATATCTCCCTTATTATTTCATAACCTATTGTAATTCTCAACCTGAAACCCAACCCTGCTGGCTTGTCTCCTCCCCTACAGCCAGTCATGTTATTTTGCTCTGAGAGGACGGGAGAGAGTGGCCTCCTTACTCGAGGAATGCAGGATACATTTGTCCAGGGTTGATGATGAAATAGGCTATTTCTGAACCTCCACATCAACAGCCCCATCATGGGTCGCCCAGAGCACACACTTGATCTGCTTTTTGATGGTGACTTGAATAAATATTTTTCTTTGTCACGCTGAGACATTCATCTATATTGAGGTTTTCCATAGTTCCGCGGATGGTTTGGGGTTGAGTTTTGAATCCAGGTTAGCAGCCAGCTCAACAAGCATCGTTATTTTTTCACACACACACACCGCCCCCCCAGTTATCCATTGCCACTGCCAGATCTGAATGTAAAAATAGCTGATGAGTCTGTTTGTTTAATCTGTCTGTTACTTGACACCAAATGGTTGTTCCAGTGCGTACTGTTTGCTTCTTCTCCACCAAGAACTCGATTTGGTTTCCCCCTTGCTTGCTGTCTATTTAAGTATATTTTAGTAACTTTGTATTTCTAGCTTGCTTCTTGTTTCATCTATCTTGGAAGATCCTTGAGAACTCGAAGGTTTGACTTTTCACCTCACTTTTCTTTTTTTCATCTTCAAGCAACTGAGTTAAAGAAGTGAGCCCAGAAAGCCTGAATAATGGAAGGTCCTTGTTTTACTATCCTAGTGACTGTGATGCTGTGAAATCCAGTAGCTTATTGGGATCCTGGGAAAGGGACAAAGAGCTGATTTGCCCTTGATTGGAAATGTGGAACCTAGAAGGTAAGACAAGAAGAATGGCTGAGCTTTTTCAATGACACTGAGTGGAAGCTGACAAGTCAGATATGAGCCTATTGCCTGAGTCCACTGTTTAGGTCTGAGTGTGATCTGGTGTGGTGTGGACATAGTGTGTAGCATTGCGTTTTGTGTTGATAGGTGCCATGTGTCAACAATACGTATTTGCATCTGGGCAAGGGTGTGTACATTCAGACTCCTGTGAGATTATGACCAGTTGTTTTAATTGGCCAAATCATGCCAATTGATTTCTCACAGAATTAGAATCATAGAATTTCAGAGCTAGAAGGGGCCTGGGAAATCAATTTGTCTAAACCCATCATTGTGCAAATGAGGCCCAGAGAGGTTATGTGACTTGTCTGCTTGTAATGGTAAAGCAAAGACAAGAAACCAAGTTTCCTGAGCATTAATCCAGTGTTCTTTCCATGACAACAGGTTCTCTCATAGCTTGAGGCTAAAGAGGGAAAATACTTGGGTTTCCTGGTCTATCATTTTACTGAGTATACAATTTAACCGCCTAGTCTAAAAAATAATAATAAGGAAAATCATCTTTTGTGAGTTACAGCCAATAACATAAGACAGTGAATGTGTTTCCACAGCTAAAACTCTTTCAGTCTGTCCCTGTCCTGTCATCTTCACAGGGAGAGATTCTCCTACCTACATTTCCCTCTTGGTGTTCTTTACAGATAATCAGCAATTATTGCTTTTTCCCCTGTTGGAGGGGGATTAAATGCTGAACAAAGAGCTCTTGAGTTGATATAAAAAACAAACATCTTGCATCAATAAAAATGATCTTTCAGAGTTTTTTTAAGTGTTATAGACAGGACTCAGATAAAAATAAATATGCTCAATTAATCAAAGTCTGATTTTTTTTAAATGATCAACTCCATAAAATAAGAACAAAAGAACCTTGATAAAAAAGTAAGACACCATGAAACTGGTCCATTATTGTGCCAAAAAGCTACAGGGAAGTGCCAAATCTTTTTTCTTTAAAGCCATATGACAGACACACCTCCTTGACTTATGGGGGGACCGCTAGTCCACAACCACTTTATTATGAGGAGATACCTGAGATGACTCCATGGTTTCTACTCCAGTAGAGTCAGGGAATCTCCAGTGTGCCATGATGAGGCATGGGGGTGGGGGAGTTCATGAACAAAAACCATTTCTGTGAGAAGCACCCTTATATAGCTGACATGATGAAGGAGAGTTAGATTTTGCTTATCAGAATGATTTATAAATAGATATTCTCTTAGGTTATAGGAGTCAGAAAGTTGATTCTACTTCTGGGCCTTTGGGATAATCGAAATTAAGCATCCTCTTTAAATGGAGCCTTTAGAAAGCAAAGTGTCTCCTTTGAGCCTGAGCTTGGAGACACAGCCAGGGCACCCTGTGCTAAACTTTGCACCCCATAATAAGCAGCGGAAGTTTAACACAATGAAAACTTGAGGTGAGCCCAGATGATTGAAGAGAAAGGAAGGGCCAAAGAGAAGTCAAGTCATTCCCTAAAAAATAATATGGCCAACTATAATGTCTTTTCACCAGGATACAGTGAAATGTGTTTGAATTCTCTGCTTCTTTGCTCCTGGTCATAAGGAAGTCATGAAGATCCTTGCAAAGGAAGATAAGCCCCTCGTCTTGAAATAGCCATATTCCAATCGTGCCTGCCAGAAATCTTGGAAATTGAAACCTTCAACCGTGAACCAGGTCTGAGCTGTTTTCCTCATTGGCTCTTGGGATTTGATTACAACGGCCCCAATGTTACATGAGTGGAGCAAAGAGCCTTAAGAAAAGGAAAGTCTGCCTAGATGGAGGGCTGAACTTCAGATCTCGACCAAACTCCTCTTGGTTAACATGTGGCTGATCTTATCAAGGAGGGTAGGTAGTGAAAGGAGTGTGGTTTGGGGCTTGTTGAGGTTTTCTGATTAAAACCAAGTTTTCAGGGCTCCAGAGCTCACTGGGCTGGCGCCAAATGTCATGTCCTCAGGATTTTTCCATGTAGGATTTTTGGAAGGCAAAAAAAAAAAAAAAGAAAGAAAAAAGAAGTCACACTTTCTGTGTAGATGTAAGGCATACCAAGTCTGTGGGATTGTCTCAAGGCGAATTGGTATGTGCCAGGAGCAGAAAGAGGGGAGAGGGTGAGTGTGTGTATATACGTTTGTGTGTGTGCATGTGTGTTGGGGGTGAGGGGCAAGGGATGTGAAAAACAGATGGATTGGAGTATATGAATCAAGCATGCCCATGTAAGGACTGTGTATTGAAAGGGTCCATGTGGTCAGAGCATGCTGACTAGTATCATACTCTGTTAGAAGCACTTGGCTGGCTGTGTCATTTTGTCAAGTTCATGAGTGTTGAAGGTGAAGGCATAAGGAAAAAAAATAGTTTATATGTACATACCAGAGGATGGACCATGCTACATCGATATATTGGTGCTGAGCAAAATGGTAACTCTTTGTATGAGTAGACAGGAAGACTTTTATGAGAAAAATCTTCACTACTTCAGCAGGAATTCTTGTTCCTCACATCTGAGGATATGAATGTGATATGGGCGATGGATACGATTTGAATTTAAACCACAGGTTCATCAGAAGTAGAAAGTATTGCAAATTAGATTATTTTTGTTTGGTTCATTGGTTTTTTTGGACCTGTGTTTCTTTGGTACATGGTTTTTCTGGATGAATGAATTGCTTCTACCAATATAAGTCAGCAACCGTCTCTACAACTTATAGTCTTAGAGTTACCTAGAGCTCTGAGAGGTTAAGGACTTACCCAAGTTCACACAGCCATTATGTAGCAGAGGCAAGACTTGCTCTCTATCCATATACCATATTACCTCTCACTTGCGTCTTAAGAGAGACAGAGAGACAGACAGATAGACAGAGAGAGATACAGACAGAGACAGAGAGAGACAGAGAGAGAGAGGGATCAGCATCATTATTTCTACCTGCTTAGAGGGAAAGGGGGAGTGGGAACACTCGTTAGAAACCTGCAAACTTAAAGTGGCACAATTAGCTTTACTTTTTCTTAGAAGTTCCAGGTTTCCATAGGATCACTCCTTGGACAGACATGCTAGATGTCCCTTAATTAGTTTTTTTTTCCTTTTTCTCTCTCCTTTGCCAATTTTCTAAACTCAGGCATGAAAAGGTAGGATTCATAAATCCAGGATCCTAGGAGGGGGCCCAACTAACCCACAAAAGTCCAGTAATGCATATGCTTTTATGGGTTTCTGGCCAGGTCTGGTCTCCCTGATCACCTACCCTTTCTCCTTATTCTGGTGGCCAGAAGGGCAATGAAAAACATGTTATATATGTATATATACATATATGTATGTATATACATACACACATATGTATGTATGTATGTACATGTACATATATGTATATATTTGGATGGGCTTTGAGCTCATAGGTCTCATATCTCACAACTTTAACTTGAAATCTAAAGATGAAGAAGGAAGACAAAAAGGAAACTCTTCAATTTGTTGGAAAAGTCTCGGAAGGAGCTTTATGAGGTTACTGTTGGATGCCAACCAAATGAATCTGTAGAGTCAGCGTGGTGGTATGTGCCAGTTCAGGGCTACAGTAGCTCCGTACTATGAGCCCTGCCTCTGTCTGCCTGTCAGCTCTGTCACAGTGAGTCCTGCTTCTATCTGTCATGTTTATTTTGGAAAAACAACTTTCTACTTAGCCTATTTTGCTATCTCCTTCCCTGAATGCAGCCACTTTAACTCACCATTATTCCATTATTTTTTTCTCTGTTCTATCCAAATGCAAATTCTCATGAGAATCCCAAACAGAATCAAGGAGGCGTGACATACAAATAACAATTGATTGAAAAACCTTAAAGGCCACTGAATTTGACCCACCAGCTGTTCAGATTCAGAATGTCATGCAGGTATTCAAAGTGCCTGTAATTTCTTCTCTAGGTTAGATCCTTACTAGGGATTCAAAATAATAGCAAATAAGCTGCTAGTACCTATGGATGGATGGAAAGCAATATGGGTTGGGGTTGGGATTTGGGGTTGGGGTTGGGAGAGAATGAGAAACAACATGGTGTGGTAGAAAGAACATTGACCTTGGAGTCAGAGGTTCTAATCCTGACTCCTCTGTCTATTTCCTACTTGTGTGACTTTGAATATGTAAGATGGGGGGACAGCATTACATGATCTCTAGGGGTCCTTCTAGCTCAAAAAATCTCTAAATCATTCTTCACCAATGTGTAAATATTTTTTTTAATTTCATTGTTTGGCCCAGATCTGTGACTTCATTTGTATGGGGAAATCCTGGTATGAAAAAATCTCTCCATCAATGTAGATTGTCAATTCACTAATAAGTTAAGATTTTGGAGAGTTGCCTAAAGTTGCACAGATAATATGGACCCGAGGCGTCTCTTAAAGCCAGGTCATCCGGACTCCAAGGACAACTCTATCCACTATTCCAAACAGCCTCTGTAAATACTAATCACTCATATTTACAGTACTTTAAGGTTTGCAAAGTAAGAGACTGTAAGGTAGGAAGTACAGGTATTAATATCCCCATTTGACAGATAAACAGAGACTGAGAGATTACATGATTCAGTCATGGAACCTTGTTTGGCGCCAGAACTCCTGTTGCTAAGTCCCACTATCTCTCCAGTTACCCCATGCTGTCTTTTGACTAGGCTAGTCTTTCAGAGAGCTAGGAAAACTTCAGAACACCATTTAAAGCTAAGGACTCCTCCCCAATCAGGACATTTTCCTTTGTGCCTTATGAAAATCCCCTACTCTTTTTTAAGCCTAGCTCCTCTCCTCCATGGATATGGGCAGCAGTTGGTGGTCATCATTCACATTAACCTTTCAGACATTGGAACAGTGTCCCTGGGTTACCTCACGGGCAAGAGAAAATTGAAGAAAGTTAACATGAAAAGGAATCTTAGGGGTTGCCTGGTAGAACCCCTCATTTTGCAGATAGGAAACAGACCCAGAGAGATGAGGTTGCTTTCCTGAGACTATACAATTAGAAAGAGATGGAGGCAGGGCATCAGGTCAGCTTCCCCATGTATAACAGTAGAAAGAACACTAGTTCTGGAGTCAGAAGACCTGGGTTCGAATTCTATCACTCCCTTTGTGAACTTAAGAGTCACTTAATCTCCCCAGTCCTCAACTTCCTTATCTGTAAAATTAAGAGGCTTGATCTGATGTAATATGCACCAGAGGCAGCCCCCGAAGTCAGGTCTTTCTGGCTCTCCATGCCCCATGCCATACTGATTTGTAAATAACAACTCATTTAGAATGTGGAATAATATTTATGGTGTAGAAGGAATGCTGAAGTAGGAGCCTAAGTCTAGAGCTCCTTACTGTTAAGACCTGCTTCTCTTTGTCTTTCTGTCAGCTATATTTTGGCTTCTCTGTTCCAGGGAGTCCATCTTTCCGTCATGTTTATGACTCGTCAGTACTAATACCAACAAAATCCTCATGGAGGTCTTTTTAGGTCAAAATTAGAGGGATAGGAAATTAGAACTGCAAAACTGTTCTTTCTTCTCCTCAACTGAAAGGAACTCAACTGAAAAGCTTATAAGAAAAAAGTCCTCTCTCCATCCATGATTTAATTCAACCCTACTGAAACCAAAATGTATTAAGTGATACTATGTATAAGATACTATGTGTAAGACCCTGTCCCAGGCATTGATTACACACAGAGAAATGAAGAGCCCTTCCAGCTCCCAAGAACTTTTCTTTTCAACAGAAGCAGGGGAACCAATGGTTAAATTAGGGTTCAGAAGAAATAAGCAGGTAGATAGACAGATGGAGAGAATTAAGAAACAGAAAATATCTGGTCATTAACTCATTTAGTGATTTTAACTATCACATTTTACCTCAGCATCTGAAGCTGGCCCCTTAAAGTCATGAGTCAAAAGTCATGAGTCAGAATTTGACAGCCCAAAGGAACCTTGGAGAGCAAAATAATTAATAATGATAATAACTGCCTGCCTGCAGTGCATTACTACAAATATTTTTTTCCTCATTTTATAAATGAGAAAACTAAGGTTTAAAAATGTTAATTGACTTGCCCATAGTTAAACAACTAATAAGTGTTGTAGGGGAGACTGGAAATCAAGTCTTCAAGACTCCAAGCCCAGAATTCTATGTACTACACTGAACTCCCTCTGGTCCAGAGTTGTCATTTTACAAATGAAGAAACCGAGGCACAAAGACTAAATGGCTGTCTACAATCACAAGCTTAATAAGTGAAAGAAGGAAGATTTGAATTCAAGTCTTTTGGTTCCAAAGCCAATGTACTTTTCGTCATTTCATGTTACCTGCCATATTTGGTCGTTTCAAATGTTTGCTGGGATACATACCTCTGAGGATATGTTAACATATGTTCAACACAAAACCACCACACTGAATCGTTCACCCCATATTTCCTCCTTGGGCAACAGCAGATGCTTTGAAAGTACCCCATAAATACCATTTATTATTCATGGGGATCACTCTTTCTCCCCCACTCCTTTATGATTCTCACTCGTATTGTCTAGCCATGCCACTTATTTTGGCACTTATCACAGACCTCCCGGTTTTGTTCATTCACTTGCCATATTTATGTTTTTGTCTGTTTACATACTTAGGCCTCTAGGTGGCGCAGTGGATGGACAATTGGACTTGGAATCTGGAAGTCCTGAGTTCAGTCCCACCTCAGAGACTTACTAGTTGTGTCATCTCAGACAAATCACTTAACTTCTGTGTGCCTCAGTTTCTCCATCTGTAAGATAGGCATAATAATGGTATCTACCTTCCCAGGGTTGTTGTGAGGATCAAATAAGATAATATTTGTAAAGTACTTTACAAACTTGAAAGTGCTGTATTAATGCTAGTTATTGTCACTTCTTTAAAAGTAATAATAATTTTCTCAACCATACCGTAAGCTCCTTAAGGACAGTACTCGCTATTCATAAATATATTATTTCACTTCAAATAGGCATTTTTATCCAGATGAGTAAATTGAGGCAGACAGAGGTTAAGTGCCTTAACCATGGTTACATAGCTACTAAGTGCTATAGGTAGGATATGAACTCAAGTCTTCATGACTCTAAGCTCTGGGCTCTTTCCACTACACTGAACTCCCTCTAATCCAGCTCTTTTGTTTTACTGAGAAGAAATTGGGGCACAAAGAGGGTTTATATCCTCCATGTTTCAGATGTATAAAGATTCTTTGTCATTAAGGAGATTATATTGGCCTAAGGAAATATAATGGGGGGGGGAGATCCTCCCTAAAAAAATATTGCTGTTTTCCTTTGTTTTTGAAGTGGACCAATGGGTCTTGACTCATGCATAAAGTGAATTTAAGTGAGGCAGACCTGCACGAAGTCACCCACCTTATTCTCTGATCTTTTATAGCAGACACATTTTTCAGCTTAACGTTTTTAAAAAGACAAATTAGGCTTAAATCTTTGGGATCTCTTTCTTGTTGCCTATACAAACAAATCACTCCCCACTTTTAAGTTTATTTTACTGAAACCCTAGTCTTAGTTTTCACAAGCAGCAAAAAAAGCAGTTTGGACCAGAAAATTCATCATTTTTATATGACCACATCAAACCTACCTCCCAGCTTGACCGCTGTTGCCCACCATATGTAGCCTTCTTTCCCCTTTTCTGGCTGAGAGAGTGGCTCACCTGCTACAGTCTTATTGACTTACTAGAAGTGACAAGTTGCAATGCAATCTACCCCTCTCTTCAGCCTTTGCCTGGAGAAACTGCTGGGCAGAGGCCCCTGGAGTCCCTATCTGGGACATTCCTAAAGCATAGGGCAGCATCAAGGCCCAGATGGGGCTTAGATCATCATAAACAACACAAAGGAAAAATACACATTTGAGGAACTTCATTACTGGCTATTCAAGGACCTGGCTAGACCAGACTTGAAGCTCTAAGTGAAGGCAGGACATGCAGATTAAATTAATTTCCTCTTAAGCATTTCTTTTTTCTTTCAACTATTTTGTTCTGGGGAATGAGAAAAATGGAAGGATGAGAAGAGCAGCTTTCAAGTTCTTGCTTCCAACTCCCCTAAAATTGGAATGAAGGCCTCAGGGAGGACCTCATCATGCTCTCAACTATTATAGGATGATGCCAGTGTCTTTTTGCCTGCCAAACATCCCAATGCAACTATTGAGTAGAATAATTAGTATGTAGTTAGGTGATGGAGTCAGCCAAATCTGAGTTCAAATACTGCCTTCGACATTGACTAGCTGTGCGACCCTAGGCAAGTCACTTAACCTTTGTCTACCTCAAGTGTATAATAATAACACCTACCTCCTAGGGTGGTAAGGATCAATTGAGGCAATTTTGTAAAGCACTTAGCATAGTGGCTAGCACATAGTAGGTACTTAATAAACACTTGTTCTCTCATCCTCCTCTTCCTTATCTGTGTGACCTGAAGACAATTACTTAACCTCTTTGGGACTCAGTATCCTCATCTATAAAATGAACAAAATAATAACTCATGGAGTTGTTGTAAAGACCAAATATGATAACAGAGGTAAAGGGCTGTGTAAATTTTAAATTTGATATAAATGCTAGCTGTCGCTGATATTGAAAGCTTATTCATCTAGGCATGCTTCTGAGGTGTCAGGATTTAAGATGAAGGACTGGAAGGTGAGATTTGAGTTGCCTCCATAGTAAAAGCTCTCTCAATAAGGAAAGTTATGCCTTGATGGGGTTATGGCTGTCCACAGAGCAAATCACAGAGGGCACTTGAATGCGCTACACAATAGAAGATGGTTATAGTAGGTGGAGGGCTGGATTTGTGGTCAAGAAGACTCTTATAGACCCTTGCCAGCTGTGGGACCCTAGACAAGTCACCTTCTTCTTCAGTTCCTCATTGGTAAAATGTGAATGATAATTGTGGGACTTATAGGAATGAGTTGTTCTGAGAATCATCTATATAAATAGCTTCATAAATCTTACCTAAGTACAGCTAAGTAGCGCAGTGGATAGAGCACCTGGCCTGGAATCAGGAAGACTCATCTTCATGAGTTCAAATCCAGACTCATACACTTACTAATTGTGTGACCCTGGGCAAGTCACAACCCTATTTGCCTCAGTTTCCTCATCAGAAAAATGAGCTGGAGAAGGAAATGGCAAACCACTCTAGTATCTTTGCCAAGAAAATCTCAAACAGAGTCACAAAGTGTTGGACATGATTGAACAACAAAACTATATAGATATTTAGATGCACATATGCGTCTATGTCTGTGTGTGTATATATGTGTGTGTGTGTATATATGTGTGTGTGTGTATATATGTCGTTGTTGTTACGTTTGTCCTTCATTTTCAAAGAAGACCATGACATCAGAGAAATGATGTCATGACTTGCACTTGACTTTGTTTTAAGTGAGGGAGGGCTGAGCAAGGTCTCACATACACACACACATATACATATATAGGTCAGTTATTATTTTTCATACAATTAATTATTATTCATAGTCCCAGTGAAAGCATTTGATTCCACAAATATGTTGGGAAGCACCATGGTAGAGTGAAAGAAATGCTCTACTGTATTTGGAGTCAGAGGTAGGTTTTATTGTTCAGTCATTCAGTCATGTTCAGCTCTTTGTGACCCTTTTTGGGATTTTCTTGGCAAAGATCCTAGAGTGGTTTTCCATTTGCTTCTTCAACTCATTTTACAGATGAAGAAACTGAGGCAACCAAGGTTAAGTGGCTTGCCCAGGGTCACATATATAGCACATATCCAAGGTTGGATTTAAATTCCTGACCAGCACTCTAACCACTGCACCACCACCACTGACCGTAGAGTCAGAGAACCTGAAATCAAATCCCAGCTCTGATACTTCATACCTGTATGTCAACTTATTTAATTTCTCTAGACCTCAGTTTCCTTATCTTAAAATGAGTGGGTAGGACTAGACAACTTGGTCAAGGGAACCTTAGATATGGTCTCAAGCTCTAAATCTATGAGCCTGTATATAAAGTACCTACTGGACAGAACATAACAACTGCTAGAGATAGAAAAATAAGATACTTAACGAGATGCTAGAGACATTGGAATAAAATATGGCCCCTGTCTTCAGAGAGCTTATAGTCTAATACTTTAATTTTCCAACTATTCTTCCATGTATTATCTGACCTCGATATGCTTGAAAGTGGTGAGAACCTTCAGAATTGTACAGCAGCATCCATATATTCTAAGCCACATCGAGTTTTTGTGCCCAAAGTTGACAATTCAGGTAACAAATTCTCTATGACTTCCAGATTATCATTTCCTAAGTTTCCAATAAGGTTCTTGTCTAAATTTGTACATAATGGTATTATTCAGTAATGTAGCAGAAATGATTACACCCTATGAAGAAAAAGAATCTTTCTTCAATTTGGTGCTTAGAGTTGGAAACTAGTTTGTCAACTTTGTCACACAGGAGTGTCCAGGCAATTTGTATCGGTTCTCTCAGGTCATCTGTTATTATTGAAGAAGCATTCTGGCATAGTAAATAGAGTACTTGAACCTAAAAAACTGGCTTCAAATTCTGCCTCGGATCCTTACTAGCTATATGACAATTCAACAAATATTTTTAAATACCTACTATGTAGCAGGTAATGTTCTGGATATACAAAGACAAAATGTCAAGAAGTTTATACACTTTCTATATTGAGAAAGGGAGGAGGGGTACAAAATATACATATATAAGTACAAAGTCCGGAAAAAAATCATTTCAGGAGAGGGAAAAGATATGAACCCCCAGTGACAATCAGAAAAGGCCAGGGAGGAGACAGAGCACCCCAAAATAGGAACTATCCTGTATAAAAACAAGAAAGTGGCAGATGGCAGCTAGCAAGTCAGTCTGAGTGGAATGAACAATTTGTAAGAAAGTTAAGTCACTTTTGAATAACTACAAGTAGAGTTGTTAGACATTGGTATCTGGAATGATCGTCAGGAAATCACACAGTTTTGTTTTAACTGGGGGGACCCTCGGCGGCCTAATGTCGGAGCCTAGGCTGAGCCTGCTGAGTACCTTTGGCATATAATCCTTACAGTCACTCATATGATCCAACTAGATTCTTCAGTTCTTAAACTCCAATCTTCTGTCCCTTTGATTGAGGTAACAGAAAACAGAGATTCAAATCACAGTTATCTTTTTTTAAGTTCTTTCTCTCACTTTCTATGTATTTGTTGTGGTTAGATTAGTGAAATTTTAGAAACATTGTTTGATTATTGGCTTAGCTTAGCTCTGCTTTGTAACAGAAGTTTAGGCCAATGGTCTTCTGTGTTGTATTTTGCATGTAATATGGGGGCACCTCCTCAGTGCCCTTAATAATCTGGTTTCACCCTGTCTTTCTAGACTTAATACTCAATATTGTCCTTCTTACAATCTTCAGTCTGGCCCAGCTGGCCTTCAGACCCTTCCTCACATGTGATGTTTCATTTATCATCGCCATGGGAACCGTCTCCCATGCCTGGAATGCTTCCTCCCTTCACCGTTGCCTCTTAGAGTCTGTAGCTTTCTTCAGCTCTCAGTCCAAGGGTCCCTTCCTACATAAGGCCTTTCCTTGTCCCCTCAGCAGTCAATGTGCCCCAATTGCCATTTTTATTTTTTATATTTACTCACATGTCTACATGCTTACCTTAATACCTTGAGCATGGGGACAGTGTCATTTTGGTCCATATCCCTAGGGTATGGAATAGTGCTTTTTAAGTAGCAGGTACTTAAATGCTTGTTGAATAAATGAAATCCTCTTTCTTTTCAGACATTAGTCCTCAACCCAGATAATTTTTTGTACTGTGTTTGTACTCAAACATATGTGAAGAGTAAGGCTAGGTACATGAGGCAAACAAAAAGTTACTTTCACTGGGCTCAACTAGTTAGTAACGTTTCCTAGCTTCCTCCCAGACCACCTATGTGGTAGAATTTTGTCATTGTGTAATTTTTGGATCTAACCTAATACATTCCATCCATTACCCACCACCTAGATGGCCCTATGAATTTCTTAATTCCATGACTTCTGTATAATTCAGAATGGACACAAAGGATAACAGGTAAGAGACAGATGACAATTATGTCCCCAACATCTACAAAGTATAATCATAGAATGTTAGAGTCAGGAGAAACTTTAGAGGTTCACTAACTGACTACAATCTTTATTCATCAACAAATGTGTCTTTAGCATCTTCTATGTGCAAGGCTTCATACTAAGTCCCATAGATATGCTTTGGCAGGGGATAGAGAGGCACAAATGGGGCGTGGGTGGTCATCTAAACAACCAAATTACTACCACTAATTTCCCCCACAATTGTTTTTCTCAATGGCACGCCCAACCTAAAAACAGTTTTCCACCAGACTCTTTGCTGGCAAGTAGTGAAGTTCACATCCTGCTCTATTTGGGGACCTGACTCTATGAAGACGGGAGAGGGAAAGACATGTTATGCCACAAGTTTGGAAATTCTTGACTCCAGTTAATGAAGCCTAGATGCTTGTGCTCCTACTGTTTCTGCCTTGCCTATTTATACCAGGTACCAGGTACCAATTCCTATGCCCTTCTCTATAAGAGGTCAGAGGATGCATTAGCAAAGCATATTGATAAGCAGATGCTAAGTATTGTGATAAGCAGTACATATTAATAAGTATGTGGTAAGCACTGTATGGGAATATATCTGTTATCTTGGAAGTTTGAGCTCTTAGGAGGAAAGAATTATATAGATCTGCCATCAATATTCGCTAATGTCTATGTTCTTTCCTGATTATAAGTTGGGTGTCTTCAAAAGTCACATTCATTCTGTCAAACCACTATAGTCTTTACTGCATGGAGACAGAAATTAAGGATCTCACTCAAGAAATGATGAGTCACATGGTAGTCAGGATGCAGTTATTAATTACTATCTGAATCCAGTGACCAGATATTCATCAGGATGACTGGAGATGACCCAGGATGAGGCAATTGGGGTTAAATGACTTGCCTAAGGTCACACAACTAGTGAATGTCAAATGTCTGAGGTGAGATTTGAACTCAGGTCCTGCTGACTCCTGCAGTGGTGCTATATCCACTGCACCACCTCGCTGGATTCAGATGGCTCTGGAGGAGAAGTGAGGCCGGTGACCTGCACAGCCCTCCCTCACTCAAAAACAAAGTCAAGTGCAAGTCATATCATCATTTCTCTGATGGCATGGTCTTCTTCAGCAACGAAGGACGAACACACATTAATTACTATATTTTTATGTGAATAGTTATAATATTAATGCTAATATATCATGGTTGAACTATGTCCAAAGGCCATTTGAGATGACTGATAGCATTTGTAGGGCAAACATAACTGGAAGATAAAAGGCAAAGTCTAGATATGCTCCACACCCAGTCAGTGGTCCCTTCCCTTCTTCTCTGCTCCAAGCCTTCTTTACTATAACCAGGGCTATGGCTGATTGGATAGTAGAGTTAGCCTAGCATCTAATGATAACCTAAACAAAAGGGAAGGAAAAAGCTCCTCCCTGCCTGTGATAGAATCATCGTGACTAAAACTTGAATAGCTGTGTCCCTAAAGACATCTCCTTTGGGGCCTACACAAGATGTCCTATTTTATCCATAAGCCAACTCCTGGGTCCCAAAGATGTAGGAAAGGAAAGCTGAATGCTTTAACTGATACTGCTTCTGCATAGGAAAATACTATTCCTTGGCTCAGAAGGAATGAGTGTGTAAGCAACTCTAGACCTGTGTGATTAGAGCATAGAACACAGAATGGTATCAAGTTAGATCCCATGTCTTGAAATCATATTATGTCATTGGTAAGACAGTTAGATGGCCAGTTGTACTCACTCAAAATCTATTCCCAAGTGTTGCATAGGACTATGCTCAGAGTTTGTAGTCTGGTACAAACTGTCCCATGAGGGAAACTATTTTGTCAACCATGTCCCAAAGGAATGTCCAGGCAATTTATATTGGTTCTCTGAGGTCATCTGGTATTATCAGAGAGGTATGCTGGCATAGTAAATAGAGTACTTGAGTCTAGAAAACCTGAGTTCAAATCCTGCCTCTCACACCTACTAGCTATATGACCATGGACAAGTCATTTAACCACCCTGAATATGTGTTCTCATTTGTAAAATGGGAATAATAGTGGCACCTACTTCCCAGGGTTGTTGTGAGGATCGAATGAGATAATATTTATAAAGCACTTTGAAAGCCCCAAAAAGGCATCTGAATAACATTGGTTGTTACTATTTGTGTTCGAGCAGATGGCATAACCTCTTTGTTCTCTCTTCATAAGAGACAATTTCTGTCTCTTATGCTGTTGGCTAGATATCCGACTCTTTTATACCTCTTCCAGATAGTTGACTCCCCTTCTACTGACATAGGGACCAGCTGGTATTTTTCAGCTTCTCCTATTTCCAGAAATGTGCACACACTCCTCTTCATAATGCTTAATCTAAATCTTTTTTGGTTGCACACTGGATCTATGAAGTCTTCCAGGGTCCCAAATGAAACGAGAGAGATGTGGGGAGGGGGAGAGTCTGGGGGATCTGTCACAAGTTTAAGAATATATCCTCATTTGGCTCAGTAAAGGTGATCCAATTCTCTTCTCCTGTATAGTGTCACTGACACATGCCAGGCTGAATTATAGTCAGGCTTCAGTGCAGCCATCCTGAATCTCAGAGAATGCCTGACCTGGGAGAGTGCTGTTACAATGACATCACCCATAAAGACGACTTGACAGTTTGCCCAGGCTTTGACACAATGGAGCTAAGCAAAAAAAAAAAGAAAGAAAGAAAGAAAAAAGTTACTCACCTGCTTGCTAGCAAGCCCCAGAAAGCTTTCTTTATTCCTTGAGCAAAAGTTTGGACTCATGATCATACAGGATAACTGCTGATCAATCACCCAGAAAATGATCAGTTCCCATGATTGATTTTGTCCATTTTGGTTGTTTCAAACGAAACTGTTGTGCCCTCAGTACCTTGCACACAGTAGGTGATTAATAAATACTTATTGATGTAGATATTAAAACTAAGGACCTTAGTTGATTCCATGGAATTATAAAAGAGAACAAAGCTTAAGTTCTTTTTTATTGATATATTTTTATTTTTTCATTTACTTATTTTTAGTTTTCAACATTCACTTCCATAAGTTTTAAATTTCCTCCCCTCCCTCCCCTTCCCTTACCCAAGATGGCATGCAAACTGATATAGACTCTATATACACATTCCTATTAAACATATTTTATGTTAGTCATATTGTATAGAAAAATTAAAACAAATGGGAGCAGCCATGAGAAAGAAAAACATGAAACAAAACAAAATAAAGAAAATAGTCTGCCAATAATCGTAATAACATAAATATGTGTGTCTGTATATATGATGCTTTAAGAGTTGCAATATCTTATCTAATTTGACCCTCACAACACTCCTGGGAGATTATTATCCCCATTTTACAGATGAGGAAACTGAGGCAGGTCGAGTCTAAGTGACTTGTGCAGGGTCACATAGCTAAAACATGTCTGAGGCTGAGTCCAGCCTCTAACCACTGCACCACCTACCTGCCTTAAGTTCCTAAATTTTGGTCACTAGATCGGTCATTCATCAGATAATGGAATTCTGTCTAAGGGGATCTTAGAGATCATCTATTTCAGTATTCTCATTTTAAAAATGAGGAAATTAAGAGACAGAGAGGTAAAAAGTACTTTTCCAAGGTCACTTTGATAATATACGAAACGAGATTTTGACACTAATGCTCTAGCTAAACCTCATGCTCTTTCCACTACTTTTGACGTATAGGAACCATACTTTTTTATGACATTTATTTTGCTTTAAGAAAACCCAAATTAAACTGAATTATATATAAAAGCCTAAACTTTCAAAATTTAGCAAGTTGTCATGTTACAAAAGTATTCCTTGAAGTTTTCCCTTAAAATATCTAGCTTCACATGAGAATCAATCAATTAACAAGCATTCATTATATCCCTATTATGTACCAGGCACTGTGCTAGATACTAGGTATACAAACACAAAAGTGAAATAGTCCCTGCCCTGAAGGAGTTTACTTTCTACAGGGGAAGACAATATATGTATGTCAACTTAGACATATATAAGACACATGCAAAGTACTGGGGAGGAGAGGACTGGGCACAGCCTTCTCTGCCTTGGCTGAGAAATTTACAATATGATTCCATTGACAAAATTTTGATTGACCTAACTTTCGAAGAATACACCAAGAACGTAAAGAGATGCACCTGAATCCAAAATGCCAGTCTTCCCTTAATAGATACCATTGTACCAGGATAATATAAACTTTGTTAGTAATGCAGGAACCTTACGAGGTTTGAAGAATTCACTTCAGGTTTTCCCGTCATCTCTTCTTTAAGAGGCTCAGTCATTTTCTAGCTCAACTCATCACTTTGTGTTGTTCTTTATGGAAAAGGTGGCCAATGTATACATTCATTTCACAGACAAGAAAAAATGGAAGCATAAAGATGATGAGAACTTGGTCCAAAATTCCATAGTTATCTATGATGAAGGCAAGGCTGGGATCCAGTCTAACCCATTGTACCCAATATCCACTTGGTGTAGAAAACTGTGGGGGCTGAAGGAAGAGGACACATAGTCATGGGCTGAATTGAGTAATGGCTATCCATGCCTTATTTTCCACAACTGTCATATTTAGATTAGACCCTTCTTCCCAGGAATGCCCATCCAGGATGTCATGAAAACAAATGGTGTTGAGTTAGAATCCGTGTCTAGAAATAATATAACATAATCTGGTAGGATAGTTAGATGGTCAATTGCCCTCACACTCAGAATCTACTCCTGAAATAGACAATGAAATCAATTCTAATGGGATAGTGTCTTCTGGTCATGATGCTTTCCTTTAACTCAGGAGAAAAGATGTTCAATTAAAACAATTGTATTAGCCCCCCAAAAATCTTTATTTTGTCAAAACCACAAGGAAGACACTGTGTCAAACTCAGATCCCAAATCCAGTCTCTGTGGCATCCTGTGGACATGAAAGGCAAACAGCTAGGGGGGAAATGGGTCGTTGTAAATACTCCATTTGTTATTTGTGTTTTTTTTAAATCTGTACTTGTGATCTCATTAGTATGAAGTGTCACTGGTGTATAAGCTTTTCTCTACCAATGGAGGGATCTCAGTGGGAGGGTTCATGCCAAAATAGAGAGCTAGAGCATGGAAGCTGGAATCAGTATACAAATCCCATCCCAATAACACTTAAGTGGTACGTCCCTGGACAAATCATTTAACCACTCTGGACTTCTGTTACCTCATCTATAAAATGTGAGGGTTTGACTAGAAAGCCTCAGCTGTCCCTCCCAGTCTTAAATCTATGATTCTGTGAACTAGCTTATACCCTATAATTTTAGAGAGTTGTCTTGGAGCACTCATAACTTAGCCAAAGACATGTAACTAATATGTAACAATGGCAGAATTTGAACCCCAGCTTTTGTGCCTCCAATGACAGCCCTCTTCCTCACCTGCCATACTTCTTAAGATGTATGAAATCTAGTACTGAGGTTCGGGAAGTGATATTTCCCTGACTGATCAAGAAGAGAAGCCTCTTGTTGCCCTTGCTACATGCCTGACTGTTCTGTTAGGAGAAGAGAATACTGGAGTCACAATACACTTACTCAAAGTAAGAGTTTTCCCTTTATTTTCTGAATGAATTACTGTCCCTTATTCCTTAACATAATACTGCATTTCTGAGCCTAAACCTTTCCTTAGCACAACAGAGGGAGGCAGAACTCTGGAGTCAGGGGACATGAATTCAAATTCTATTTCTGATGTTTCCAACTTGTGACTTTGGATAAGTCGCTTAACTTCCTAGACCTCATTTCCTTATCTGTTAAATTAGGGTGCTGGACTAGCTCTAGACCTATGAGAACTGAATGTGAGACCAATGAAAACACAAAGCCTCCCTTCTTCCAGGCTTCCAGAGACTTTATTCATTCACACATGCCCTGTGTATTAGTCCTCTGACAATACTGGAGATTTCATTCAGAGTGAAATTTTAGCTTCTTCCTACTAAGGGACGGGCTTGACCTCTTTGTGTTTAGCGTACAACTGGGCTCAAACTTTGTGAAATGTGGACCCTGAAAACTCTAGCCTTGGACTTACTTGTGCAAGAAATACAATAATTTAATTTTTCAATGTCACAGGTAACAGTGTTTTGGCTTTCCTGGAGGGGGAAGTGTGACAATAAAACATTCTGGACCATACAGTTCTGTGAAGCCCGTATCAGTTTGGAGGCAGCGGAGTGGATAGAACAGTAGACCTGAAATCAATAGGACCTGAGTTGAAATTTGGCCTCAGACAATTTGCTAGCCATGTGACTCTGGACAAGTCATTTATCCTCTGCCTCAGTTTCTTTATTTGTAAAAGGGGAATAATAATAGCACCTGCCTCCTGGGATTAATGTTTGGATTATATGAGTTAATATTTGTAAAGCACTTTGAAGACCAGAAGCTATTATATAAATACTAGCCTTTGTGATTATCAGGGAGCATGCCAAGTTAAGAAGCAGCACCAACAGCCTATAGTATTTCTCATGTTGTAGCTGGTACCCTGAGGGTATAAATGTAATCATAGCTGCCTATGAAGTGAAATGTACATTTTTGTGTGAAGCTGATAAACATCTAAAAATATTGTCTCCAAAGGCCTCTAACCTCATCCATGCGGACACCTACTTTTCAAGATGGCACCATTCAATGTGACAGAAGAATTCATTGGGGGAAAAATACTTTGAAAGAGTAAAAGTTCTACCATGATTGTGTAAAGAAAATGTTAGAGATTCTAAGGCACAGGATACAGATATAGAGTTGGAAGTGACCATAGAAGTTATTTAGTTCAATCCCCTCATTTTACAGATGAACCAACTGAAGCAAAGAGAGGCTAAATGAATTATCCAAGGTCCTATGGGTAATTTAAATCCAGTCAGCAGGTCAACCAGCATTTATTAAACACCTGCTATATACCAGGCACCTAAATGGTGCAGTATATAGAGCACTGGAACTGGAAACATGAACACACAACTTTAAATCTGGCCTTGGACACTCAGTGGCTGTGAGACCCTGGACAAGTCATTTACCCTTCTTTGCCTCAGTTTCTTCATCTGTAAAATGAACTAGAAAATGAAAAGGCAACCACTCCATTACCTTTGCCAAGAATACCCCAAATGAAGTCACAAAGAGTCAGGCATGACTGAAAACAACTAAACAAACATATACCAGGCACCATCCTAAGTGCTGGGGATACAAAGAAAGTCAAAAGCCAGTCCTTGCTTTTAAGGAGCTCACAGACTAATGGAAGACATAACATGCAGACAACTATATGCAGGACAGGTTGGAAATATACCATTTCCAAACCTAGCATTCTTTCCCCTACTCTAAGGCTATAATAATAGCAAACATTGATAAAGCACTTTAAGATTTGCAAAGCACCTTCCATATATGATCTAATTTGATTCTCGCAACAACTCCATGAGGGAGGAATAATCATTATCCCCCTTTTATCAATGAGGAAACAGAGCAAGACCAAACTCACCCAGAGTCACACAGCTAAATGAATGTCTGAGGCAGGATTTAAAATCAGGTCTTCCTGACTCTGTTTGCCCTTCTATTCACCATGACACCTAGCTGCCTGACTTCACATAGAAAATGCTTTTATTTTACTCGGTACTCTAATGGACCTATGATCTCATTGGTACCCTCTGCCAATACAGATCGCAGTCTCTACATACTCAGAATTTTTGCATATTTTTTTGTCCCATAAATACTCCACAGAAGACCTACTCGATGAACAGGGGTCATTCCTCTGAATCTTTTAATATCTTAGAGGTACCAGAGTAGCATGCTGTCTAGCTGTTGTCTCTCAGTCTTGCTACATAGTTGGCCAACCTCCCTTTCTATTCCTATGTGTCCTCAAGAACATCTTTTGTCCTGTTTCTCCTGTGTGAGTCATGCTTGGTAACATGTGGAAACCTATTTGCACTCACCATGTGTCTTTCCACTGCCCTGTTGGGTTATTTATCATTTTTGTTAGCCCAAGATTATAATATTCCATTGGTTCTCTATGCCAATGCAGATGATAACCTCTACATACTTGTATTTCTTGTCCATTTTGTCCCAGAAGACCTACTCCCCAAAATGGAGCCCTTTCTATTCCTGTATCCTCAATAATGTCTTTTGTACTATTTCTCCTACAGGAATCATCCTTTACCTATTTGCATTCATCACGCATCTTTCCATTGCCCTTTTGGGATTTTTATCATTTTGATTATCCCCAAATTATTGCTTTTCATGATTCATAGCCACATTGCATCACAGAAAAAATACTGGTATGAACAAGAGGGTCCTACACAACTCTGGGCTGTTTCCTATTCATCTTCTCCAGTTCACTCCCTCCTCTCTGGCCATCTCTCCATACTTTCTTGTCAACTACTTCACTGCCCAAATCAGAGACCATGCCCTAGAGGAACTTGTGACCCAGGGCATCTAGTGCCTGTTTTTGGTGACCTCCTCTCCTGTGCACCCTTTCAGGAAAGCCTCTACTATGTCTCACCTCACTCACTCCCCTCTGGCCATCACGTTGGCCACAGCTTCACCTCTGGATGGGTATGTACCCTTTTTTTGTTCCACTCCCTACCTGTCCTAAATGTAGAATATGTCATTGTACTCACCATGTAGCATCCCTATAACTTTCCTAACAAGCATGTCCTTCCTTGGCATCGCTCCCTTATGTGTGATATTTCCTCCACTGTAACGTAAGCATCTTGCAGGCAGGGATTGGCTTCACTTTCATATTTGTATCCCTAGAGCTAAGTACAGTTTTTCACATAGTAAGTACTTAGTAATTTTTTCATTCATTCATTCAAATGTAATCCATCTTTAGCCTCTCTTCTTACTCATTTCTGAGTCCAATTCATTGTCCGTCTGAAGCACCTATCCAAAATGCACATAAAGATGAATGAATCTAACAGCCTGTCTTGCCAGTAATATCATAGCTTTGTCTAAAGTGTGTATTGTTCATCCACTTTTATTTTAGAGGTGCAATTGGTGAGATTGTTGTCTTTTTTGTTGGTGTGTAGTTCATTATTACTAATAATAATGGCAAACATTTACATAAAATTTTAAGATTTGCAAAATATCTCATATATGCTATCTCATTGGATTCTCATACCAACCCTGTGACATTATGATAATCCCCATTTTACAGAGGAGACAGCTGAGGTTGTAAGATGCTAAAGCTAAGAAGTTTCTGTGGCTAGATTTGAATTCAGATCTTCATGACCCCAAGACCAGCATTCTATCTACTATGCCACCTAACTGTCTCTGAGGAGTCTCTGTAGTATTCTCTACCCAGGGCATTTAGAAAGATGTCTTCTCTTAATAAGAATATTCGGAGAACCTTGTTCTTTACAAGGAATCCTTTTGTTTGAACTTGACATAAGACATCCTTCATGACCCTGGTGAACATCTTTAGTGAATATACATCTCCCTTTTCTTGATAGCAGTATCAGTGTATTATTGAACAATTATCTCTGGAGTATTATCTCTGCATATTGTGCAGTTTTAATGTTTCAGTGGCACGTGTCTTGCCTGAGCTGTGAAGTCTGTATTTTTCTCTATTAAATAAAATGTCTTCTGAAAAATCAGTAGATAATTAACAAAAATGGATCTTATTTTCTTTACATTCTCAGTTGTGTGATAATAAAGACGTGCTCTACCATAGGATACTATCTATGAAATAATGCCTATTCTCATCTAACTTTTTCATTAAATTCACCCTTGGAGCATGCCCAAACCAGGTTCATATATACTTTACAAAGAAGAGAAAATAGAGTCA